>NC_061781.1:24393500-24695000 GCF_022458985.1 Mugil cephalus | reverse complement strand
CTAAAAGTCTAAACCTACGAGAGGGAGAAAATACGCGGCTGCTATAAAATACAAACCCCACTGAGCCGTGAACCTACAGACTGGTCCTCCTGCCTACAAGTCACTGCAGCTTCATGACTCATCCTGAGAGAACACAGGTTCCCACGTTGGTGTCAATACTTTCCAGAAAAAGCGCCGCCCCGTCCCGTTCGGGGTGTTTCTGTGAACGCATGGCCCTGGGAGTACGTACGGGATGAGTCACTCCGCGGGAGGGATCCCTACATGAGTCAAATATGGAGTCTGAGGCAGAGGCGCTGATCGATATCGGCCTCTCCACGTTTAAAATGCTGACCTCACTAGAAACGGGAACGTGGCTTTCGTCTCTACTCATTCTGTGGCCATTTTTACTTTGCATTCATGTTAAACTTCATTTTCAATGTAAGTGCAAAGTTCAAGACCAACATCCAGAAAAACTTCTAGAGCTGTTTACACAAGTACAAATATAAAAACGTGCCTCAGTGTCAACGTACTGCAGAGTGACAACACGTTTCTACACAATACAGTCAGACTGAGCAGTGATATGTGTACATCACTCACCATTCACCACACTCAACAATCACATTCAGCAGCCTTAACTTCCGCTCCAGCTCCGGCTGATGAATCAGGTGAACTGAGGTCGTCGTTGTCTGAAATGATGCTGCTGCCGTGTGTAAACAGAGACACGCTACGAGCAGATGTGAGGTCAGAAATCCTGCGGCTAATCTGCTTTTAACCCGAGGTTTACTCTCGTTATAATACTTAAACGTTTCTCCACTAACTAAATAAACGGCCTTGAACGTGTCAGACGGAATATTTAAACCCTGTTGATCCACGTTTGCCAAATGGACCCAAACTTCTGATGCTGTGATAATAAATGAAGACGAAGGCTGAGTTCCTGATGTCATGATCTGCTCGGACGCCGAAACAGTACTGAGTCATCGCCGTTATTAGTCGATTTTATCCCGTACGTCTGCTGTAAGAGCCACTTAATTAAAGGCTATTAATTAAGGGCGTCTACCACATCTATCATCATAACATCTATGAAAGGAGACGTATTCATTTTCTTTTCTAACGCCGATGTTTGCTCGGCCTCGGGGGACGAAGGGGACGGCTGATCTTGTGAGGGGTCGCCATGGTGACCCTCCACACGCCTTTAATGAGCCACTGTGGTCACTTCCATGTGTGCGCTGTGCAACACAGGCCAAAGGAGAAATAAACTCTTGTTATAAGTAGTGTTTTTTTGCATATTTGCGGTGCAGACCAAAGCAAACATCATGTTTTCTAACCGGCTTCTCTTCTCCCTGCGTGATTTCTCACCGTTCTCATCGTGTCTTAATCCAATGCACTTCTTCTATTAAGAGACAAAAAGCTGATGAATTAAGGTTGTGCAAAGGTGCTGCATAGAAATATTGCTGCAGTGTGTGTGCAGGAAGTATTAGTAGATACAACAAAGACTTAAGTGCCAATATTCTGACTATTTTTACCTATAAATTATCCAAAACGCAGTTAAAAAACATAAAATGTGGACATTGTGTACCAGTTTCTGGTCATTAATAGAAACAAGTTTCTGATGGATTATAACCACAGAATCTAATCTAATAGAAGATACTTGGATGAAACATCTTCTCAACAAACTACAAGTCCAGCTGCCTTTTATTTCTCTGGATATAACATGACCCGGATGACTGAGAACCTTCACAGACCTAAAATATATATATATATATATACCTTTTTTTTTTTTAAATCTAATATCAAATATAAAGAAGTGTTTAAGACTTTCCCCATTCACTCATCAGTCTCTCCCACCTGGAAATGACATTAAAGCTTCTCTACGTAATCTGTCCACTCGTGTCAAACTCTGTCAAATGATCTGAATTTATCTCAGATAAAGGAGGCTGAGTATGTTTCCACCAAACCCTGGAAGTATATTCAGGGAGTCAGCTGACCTAATTCTTTGGGAAGGATGTTGCTGAACCTGGACCTGAGCAACCGCAGCAACACTAGATCATAGCACTGACCCCCCCCCCGGCTGGTACAGTAGACACTAGCACTAGGACCTCTCTTCTTACCCTGATGCCCCATCGCTCTGGAACAGGGTCAGTCTGGACTCTTCAGACCACATGACCTTCTTCCACGTCTCCAGAGTCCAGTCTGTTTTTTTCCTGGTTGTCCTCACTGATTAGTGGTTTTCTTAAGGCTCCACAGCTGTTCAGTCCCAGTCCCTTCAGTTCCCTTCACATTGTCTGAGTAGAAAAGCTCTTCCTTTCACTATCAAACATAGTCCTGAGTCCTTCTGCTGCTTTTCTTCCTGGGAGACGATGGTTCCCCACTATATCTTTCCAGTTTTTAATAATGCAGCGTTGGACGGTTCTTAACCCAGTTTTAGTAGTTTCTGCTTCAGTCTCCTTGTCATGTTTCTCTGCCTGATGCAGCCAATGATTTGACCCTTCTCAAACCAACATGAGAAGAAATGAGAAGCTACTCATTGTTGCATCATTTGTGGTTAAATAACTTGTTGCCACCCATGCACTAATTATCCAAAAGGAGGCTCCTACCTATTTTTTTTTACCCAGGCAGTGTACAGATGTATATATATATATAGATATGTATAGGTCTCAGAGGAGATGTTAGCAGAGACACTAGAGGCCCCTTCAGCGGCCAATGTCAATTATGACCACGACATGATCGGATCACAGGTTCGCAGGTGCCCGCGCGCGCTTCACTAGCGGCTGATCACCGATCATCACGCGATTGTAAACACGCTGCCGGCTGAGCGGAACAGACGTGAAGGTAACCCCCTCTGCTCACGGCACAATCGCGTCAGCAAAATCCCGTTACATAACAGTTTGTCTCCCAAGTTTAATCATTCCGAGTGAATCCGTGCGCGTCCGCTCTGCGCACATGACCGAGGCGAGCAGGGCCGCGCAGGAGCCGCACCGCTGTCATCGCTGCGCCCTATTGGATTACTGTGGGGATTCCCTACGTCATTTTTCCTTTTCATGCACCTCTTCCAGAAGACGCATGCATCGAAGCGGCATCGATCAATCCCCCCCTCCCTCCCTCCCTCCCTCCTCCGCCTCCTTGTCAGCGCAAATAAAGCAACAACACAAACCCAAACTCGATGCGCGCAGGCGGCGCTGCGGGTGTTTAATGACCGCTTAGCTGCTATGAGCATCTTCATCATCATCACCGCTGCTGGAAGCCATGAACACCTACACAGCCCCCCCATCCCATCCCATCCCATCCCATCCCCGGCTGAGCGTGTCAGAGCTTACCTTTGGCGCAGAGGTGCGGGATCGGGATGTGGGTGACGGAGGGAGGGAGGGAGGTGGGAGTGAAAGCGGGTGACGGCGCCGCCACCAACACCTGCTCCGTGGGTTACTGCGCGGGGGTATCACGGTTTTAGCTCGTTATCCCTGCAGTCCAAAATGAGGCGAGACGGGCGGGGTGCCGCGCTATGCCCACACCCCCCCTCTCCCCTCTCCCCTCCCCTCTCGGATCCGGGACGGCTTCGGGCTCGGAGTCACGTATCGAGACGGTATCCCTCTAAAAAACCGCTGCGGCGCTGCAGAGGCACCTCGGCTCCTCTTCGGCAGCGGCGCCCAGAGGTGTGCGCATAAAGTCCGCCACCGCACCGCCTCCCTGCGCTCTGCTCCCACCCGCACCCCCCCGCGCACACACACACACACACACACACACACACACACCGCTCAGGGTCTGAAGCCTGCAGCTCACACGGGAATCAGGTCCGTACTCTCCTCCTCTGCATCGCGATACGCTGCAGTTGTCAGGTCCTGCGTCCTCCCAGCAGCTGATGCACTAAATGTGACCGTCCGGAGCATCCGACCCGCTGCCAGTCCTCAAGGAAAAAAAAAAAACGGAGGATGGCGTAGTGTTTGGTTGTTTGCAGTGGAGTGAGTCCTCTCCTGTCTTCTTGTCTTAATGCTCGGGGGCGCGGAGGGATTTATTCTGAGGACCGTGTGTGTCATGTCTGAGATGGAGTTTTATCTAACGCGAGCTACAGTATATACACTGAATATTAATGTGGGAAAATGCAGGGTAGGCGGTGACTTAACACACTGGAAGGGGGGGGGGGGGGGGGGGGGGGGGGGTGCACAGGATTTACTCAACCTGTAGAACAATCACATGCACATAGATGCACACAGTCAACACAAACCACAGGAATTCTCGGTCTTTTCCCAGTTTACAACATTTTTGTTGCAACAAATTCAATCTCAAATGCTTCTGAGTGTTGGTAAATCAGGCCATGAGGCTGTGCAGACTAATAATCTCTATAAGCCTCACAATAGTGTAAATTATAACACACACCAATCAGGCGTAACATTATGACCACTGACAGGAGAAGTAATTAACATTTAAACATCTTCTGCTGGGAAACTTTTGGACCTGGAATTCATTCATGTGGATGCATCTAAAGAGAAATAATATCCTTCCTACTCACCCTCACCTGTATCATTTGTGATTATTGTTGCCATGTTTTTATTTTACCTTTATTTAACTGTTTATTTGGCCGATAAAGGCGACGGCACAAGTCCACAAATAACAACAATCGTGAAGTAAACATCGAAACAGAAATGCAAACTGTTTAGCAGATAAAATGCAGGAGTGATGACTTCAGTAACAATTTAAAAACAATCACAGTCTTTTAGAATAGAGCGAAAGGCCTCAAATGAGAGAAGTTCAGACATTTCG
The DNA here is from genome assembly GCF_022458985.1 of Mugil cephalus. Classification (NCBI taxonomy): domain Eukaryota; kingdom Metazoa; phylum Chordata; class Actinopteri; order Mugiliformes; family Mugilidae; genus Mugil; species Mugil cephalus. The sequence continues at coordinate 24,690,269 of NC_061781.1, read as the reverse complement.
TGTTCAGATTGAAAGATATTCCATGTGGAGGGGCAGAAAAACTAAAAGCTCTTCAGCTGATTCAGTTCAGAGGCGACACTTAAGACGTAGCTGCTTTTAATTCTCTGAGGAAAAGAACAGAAACAGCCGGAAACAAACCAAGTTCAATGACCAGCAGAGACGTCCTGTGTGTGAATCATCTTATGTTCAAAGAAGGACAGCTAGCATTAGCATTAGCATTAGCATTAGCACACAGTGGTAGAGCAGAGTCAAAGGCTGCAGACAGCAACGTGACACAACGTGACCACAATCAAGTACTGGAAGGAAAGAAGCCGACATCAGAAACATACGCGTTCAGAGGGAGAAACATGCCTTCACCCTTAATTGGGAAATTTAACCCCCACCCCATAGCAACGACACTCCCTGATAGCAGCAGCCTGACATAAACACACAAAAAACTCAAACATAACTCAAAAAAGAGTTGACCTGGCCTCCAAATTCACTAGATCCCAAACTGATCAAGTATCTGTGGGATAACGTGTTGGTTGAACCTCCTCCAGATGAGACGTTACCAGACTCATATTCTCATAAGCATCGCAACCTCACGCTGATATAACATAAAAATTAAACACGGCGACACGTCCCATCTGTATTTTCTATTCCAGAGTCGGAGCAGGAAGCTGCACACAGACGTAAAGCCGCACCTCAGGAAGAGTCAAACCTGATTACATGACGGAGAACTCTTCAAAACTGTCCCCCTGAGTCCAGACCAACCAGCAGGACACATTAGTATGATGAGAAGAGTCTGACAGTAGGTTTATCTGAGTGCAACCACTGTATGAGGACAAAAAAACATCACATAGCCAATAAATATTATTAATAAATATTAACATCTTCACCCTATTCTTCCAACCCGTCATACTGTACTACCTTGTGATAACAGGTACTCTATAATTAAATATACTAAGACCCTTATGGATGCAGTATTGTTGCTCTCTAAGCCTGAATTGTTCCCCACTGTATTAGAACTGCTGGTAGAAAAAGTTGTAAACTGGGATTAATAACAGTCTGTGTTCAGAAAGTAACTCAAAGCATCTCTCACCTTCTTGTCTCTTCTTCAGGAAACGTTTTGAACACTTTTACCGTCTCATTGTGCTCCTCAAGTAAGTGATGTGAACTGTCCTTCCACCGCTATCATACGGTTTTATTTCAGCCGTAGTTTACTCCAGCTGCATATCCGTGTGCTCCTCTCTCTGTGAGTGGAACCATGATTCATTCATCCACGTCCACCTTCCACCTTCCAGCTACTGCAGAGACGACCCAGAGTCAGGAGACGGCGTGGACACAGAGCCCCCCTCTGTCTGGTCCGGAGAGGTGCAGCGAGAACCCCAGGACAGGAGGGGGCGACCTGGACTAGACTGTTGGAGCAGGTGGACGGTGTTAGAGGACCTGTAGCTACTTTATCCAGCCTCAGTATAAAAACAAATAAATAAAAAACATCTCATGAAACCCAAGTCCAATAAGGTGAATAAATGACTTTCAGCTTAATATATATTTGACATTCATGTCAATCAGATATAAAATGTTCCACTTAACGTGTCTATGAGTGTAGAACCTGAACATGCACGTAAACGAGTTTCATACAGCACCTTATTTTACAGTAAGAGCATTATTAAGACATGTTGGTGTGTGAGGGACCTCGTAATTTTGTCTCCCTGTAAAGTTTGTGTTAACAGCATCATGCAGTAACTTTGAACAATGCAGCCTGGGAGCAGGAGTACAGTAAATACAGTAAATACAGTAAATAACAGTGAAATAGATGTAATTAGAAAAAAAGTCTGGTTCTCCTCTGTAGTTTAGGTCAATAAAAGTCTCAGTGTCATTTTTGTAAAATGATCCTATTTCTATAAATGTCTATGACCTTTTTTTTTAAACTATGTTTTATTTGCATTTACACCAGGGACCATGAGGAGTCCACGGACCCACAGTTCACAATCACTGGCACAGGACACGAGGCCACAACTAGTTCATGTGAACAGAATCTGCATCAGGAAAATCATGATGAATGGAAAATTAAACTAGAAAAAACACCTGGAAAGATAAATACAATGAAAAAAGTGTTTGTTGAGAAAACCTAATTAAGTAAAGTAAAAAAAAAGTTTCTATTTTTCGTGCATTTTACATTATTTATGATAGAATTTAACCATTAAAGCCTTCGGTAGCAGGAGGCTACAGACCAAATCTGCTATAATTAAAAATAAATGAAAAAATACCTACATATGTGCCATAAATAAATAAATTAGTAGTATTGCATATATCTGTATGTATTTTATTTAGAGTTGATTCTCCATAAAGGGCGGTTTAGACTTATGAGTTAATTTAGCATCAGTGTTAGCATCCGTTTGTTAGCATTCACCTGTTAGCATCCGTGTTAGCATTCACCTGTTAGCATCCGGGTTAGCATCCGTCCGTTATCTGTTAGCATCCGTGTTATCATTCACCTGTTAGCATCGTGTTAGCATCCGTCCGTTAGCATTCATCTGTTAGCATCCGTGTTAGCATTCACCTGTTAGCATCCGGGTTAGCATCCGTCCGTTAGAATTCACCCGTTAGCATCCGTGTTAGCATTCATCTTTTAACATCCGTGTTAGAATCCGTCAGTTAGCATTCATGTTAGCATCCGTGTTAGCTTCCCTGTTATATCCAGCGAATATCCAGCTCCTAAATATCAGCGCTCAGTGAAAGATGACCATATATCTGTCTGATTCTGGTCGTGGGTTCGATTCCCATAGTGACAGAGACGGTGCCCGCGGCAGTAGCCCCCCAGTGGCTCTTTTTAAAATTTCCCAGAGGGAATTTTCTAGTTACTTACATTATTCAACACACAAACATAAACCAGGCTCTAAACCTTCTTATTGGTGCAGCCAGAAAAAATATTTGCATTTTGTCCATTTTAGAGTAAAGTAAAAACGACAGCAGTCATTTTCTTGGTTTTATTGAAACAACAGTGGTGCCAAAAAGTCGCCCATTTACAACGACATCAGATAAAAATGTGAGAAATATAAAAACATCAAAGCCACCAACTTCAACACATAAACCTGAGGATTAAACACTCATCCCTGCTAGCGCCTCGCCAGAAAATATAAAACAAAGAAAAAGAAAGAAAGAAATAAAGCAGATGTGGTACATTTTAACTTTGTTCTGGCAGCGATCAGCTAGCAGGAGGTTTACAGGTTTCAGAGTCCTTCTAGACAGGCAAGAGTTTAAAGCACACAAAGCAGGAACATTTAGTATGACTTTTACTTCGGTTACTAGTCAACACTGGTTTATATGATTTACTTGGCAAAGAAAATGATAAACGACCATAAAGAACGTTTAATCAGTTGAATTGTAGTAATAGTAGTAGTGAATTAGTTTTAGTTCCAGTAGTTTAGTTGTTTAGCTAATAGTAACGTCAGAATAATAATGATAAAAAAACTGCATTGATGCTGAAAAGAAATTTGGTTTAGGAGAGAAAAATATTCTTCATTGACTTAATCGTGGATGTGAGGATATATTGGTTCATTTGACTGAGTGGAGCATTTATTATAGCGATTCACTTTATCTGTTGTTTTAGGGGACAAAAGACTAAAAAAAATGTTTTTATTAAATTTGATTCCCTGAATTATTTCACTTATTTTTTTAGAGCAGACGCTCGGTGTCAAACGGTTCAGACTGAAAATGACACGTGGGGGCGAATGTGGACGGAGAGGAAAAACCTCGAAGGTAAATCTCATCACAGTGAACACCGATACAAATCACAAGTATATTCATATAAAAACATTGAGCTCTGGCCTCTAGTCGTAGTCACTACGGAGTGGTGCGCGCCACCGGTTCACAACGAGGCGGACGACGTGCATCTCGAAGCACTAAAACTGCACCAAATGGACACGTGCACAGAAAAGCTGACCACTCACTGACCGACGCCACTGGCAACTGTAGAAATTCACACGTAAAGAGACATTCAGTGCAAGTACATTCACATGGAGGAAAACGGCGGCGTCTTCTGTGTGTGAATGATTGGTCCCTATTGAACTTTAGTGTCTGTTACACACAAACGTTAAATCCCTCTACATTTTTCTGAGTCCATACACTGCAGCTTAAAGGTTTTAGAACCGTTTCCTCTGGTATAGTTGGTCAGATCTTCATCCTACAGCAACATAATGACCCAGAACTTTAGTCCGAGCTCAACCAGAACTACCTCAGGATAACAACAAGGTGGGAAGCTTGAAAACATGGAGTGAACCACGGCCCCGTCTCTAGACTTTAACCCCATGGAGCTGGTTTGAAAGCAAAGCTCTCTACAAGCGCCACACATTTCTGGGAACTTCTGGCAACAAAAATGTGAAGAAAAATATTTGATTTCCATTTTTAGTTCAATGTGCTTCCATTTCAGAGTAAAATGAGACATTAGACTGCATATATTTCAATAAAAAAAAAAAAAAAACACAAAAAAATAAATAAATAGTGGCCTAAACTTTTGACCGGTAGTGTAGCGCAGATTCACTGCAGGCCTTCGTGATTTAACGAGCACTGAATGGTTTGTTGGTTCGGTGGGAAACAGATGCATGACTGCATACACAAGAAAGCTGAAAGGCACAGCAGCTGCTTCACCGACAGGAGAGGAGGGGGGGAAAATAACGGGACGTAAGACAAAAGCAACGTAGTAGAAGACACAGTTTTTAACAGAAAGAGGCAGAAAATGAAAACGGCACTGTTGGATGATGATGGACACCAAAACATGACGTCCTGGTGTCAGTAACTAACCTCCTAAGACCCTTTTGTGTGGAACGCATCCTAATTTGATTAAGATCTTTAAGTATTAAGGATTAGTAGGACCTTTTTGGGGGAAAAAACAAACAAAAAACTCATATGTGGACACAGGGATTAAGTGACCAAAATATAAAACTATTTATTTTAATGCAAAAGCAGAACGTCCTCAAACGAGCGCTTGCTAATTAGCGACGTAGCTTGTTAAATTTGTGATTCTTATCAAACTAGAAAAGTTCATTAAGAACAAAATTTGATGAAGTTTTTTGTCCTGTGATCAGCTCATGAATCTGCTGAAATTCCTGCTTTCATGATTTTACACCGACTAGTGCAAAATATACATATACTTTTTTTTTTAATTCCCCCACAAATTTAAATTTATTTAATATACATTAAAATCAATCCAACATATTTTAGTAAAGGGATAAGAGATCGCTTAATATTGCATTGAAGACCCCTGGACTAGTGTATTGACCCTTTGCTACCACGACCAAATGTGTCCCCATATGAGGACGCAGGGTCTCAGGAGGTTTATGAATCCTTAGGTATTTAGTCTGAAACCACCTTTTAAAGACGGAAAATATTCCACTGGTTTAATAAACCGATTCAGACTCTGAGAGCAGCTGGTTTACAAAAAAAAAAAGAGATAACGTTGGCAATAAAAATAAAAAAGTGACATAGAGGCAGGTGTACATCAAACACACCACACAGCAGCAGCCAGCGTTCATCATGACAGACGTTCCTGATTAGAAGCTGTTGTGTTCTTTCCACTTCAGATTGAATGTTACATCCTATTCACTACATGACACAGTGTATGTGGTGATAATGTGTATTTCTCTTCCTGTAAACAAACCCCACGAAAAGACCAAAACTAACATTTGGTTCTATTAAAACCTCGTTAGTGACTCACATGGCTCCTTTATTACCATGAAAACAACAGTGTAGTTTATTCTTATCAGAATATTAACCTGGTCACAGATTTTTATTACTTTTTTGTATTATATTTGTATTCATGGTGCATCAGGGAGGATTTCAGTAGTGATGTACTGCTCGATACTGAAATATCGATACTTCTGATACCAGGTCTTTATGATCTAACATCGATTCTCACATCAAATTATCGATACTTTTGATACTTCAGTCATCGGAGGTAATGCTGGTTTTTCTGTTGTTGTATTAACTCGGCTACATAGTAACTGAGGCCACTACCTCAATATACTTTTAAAATAAATAAATACATTACTCTGATGTCTCGTATTCTTTAAGAAGCTATGAGTTGTAATACTCTACTATTTTTTAGGTTTATCAGACACATTTGGGCGTAATTAGACAAAGGATCGGTATCGGCGATACCAGCATGAATTTTAATTTTAATCATCGTATCGAACATCACTAGGTTTCAAGTAGAAAGATAAATAACTAACTGAGCTGCTGATTTTGGTCTTTTCAAAAGCGTTTGACAAGAAATAAACAAGAGTTCTTTTATCTGGAGAAACAACATTCGTACGGTCACAAGATTTTTTTTTCTTGTTGTTTTAAGACTTGCTACGCGCCGTCAGTGCAGTAGTTTTTAATTTTAAATTAAAAGGTAATTAAAAAAAAAAAAAAAGAGGCAGTAATCTCAGCTGGTTATAAATATGATATTAACTAATCCTTAAATACAATGCTGTAAGTCTGTCAGTAATATACAAGTAAGTACCCAGAAGCTTCCCCAACAACAGCAACGACAACGACAACAACATACGGCTTCATTCATATCAAAACACCACAACAACCTCAAATGAGTGAATATCTATACGTTCCGTCCCTGGATGCTCGTTTGTCTCATTAGCATAAACTACATCTTCTTCTAATCACCTCATAACTGCATTTAGGCCACGGACACGTCTCCATTACAGCTAATTTGGCACATTAAGGCAGGATGGAGGAGGCCGGCGGGTCTCAAACGCGTCACAGCAGCGCCTCTAGTGTGTTCACCTGTCCTTCAACTTCTTCTGTTTCTGAGCAGCAATTGTTCACTTCAACTCTTTTTAGAGTCTTCATACAAATATCTGCCTCGTATATGCTGCTGTTACATAATAATCATGTTTATTTTGATGCAAACTATTATGCACAAATCGATCGACTGATCCTGCATCCAAACTTTTGGCCTGTGGTGTATTTTAGATGAGCCTCTACGCCGCCTGTGTGCGTGGATGTGCGCTAGCGATGCTGCTGTATTTACCGTGGAGGTCAGAGAGCAACGACGCCATCTTCCTCCGCTGTATAAAATTACGCAGACATATCAAAACCCGCACGCCCACTCGAAGCCTCGTTCCAGCAGCAGCCCGTCGTGTCATGTGCTAACTGCGCTGAAATGAATGAGGGAGGATGTAAACATGTTCGCTTTGGATTCGCCTCGTGGATTTTAACGCGTGAGGCAGCTCTACGACAGTCATCGCTAAGCAGCAGGCAGTGGAAGGAGTTTACAGCATTGAGATCACAGTGTGCGACGCCACTGTAGATACCAGAAACTAAAATCGGTACATTTCATCGCGAACACCCTGTTGAGAATATCTCGAATATCAGTAGCTTCTCTGGTTGTGGAGTTCCTGCTCCCTGAAGGCAGAGCTATAGATATACAGAGTAAGGCAAACATGGTTTAATCCAACAGAGCCATATTTGCACCAAATGTTCCAAGGCCGTTACATCCCTCACCGAAAAGCTAGCGTATGTAATTGCTCTGGAGCTTTTAGCGCTAACATTATGTTGAGTATAGGCGGTTCCTCAGGCTATGTATGTCTATGGCTCTGCTACTTGGCAGCTTGAGAGTCTTCAAGGTACAAATTGGTCTCAACCAGCTTCAGTGAGTCGGGCTGTGTGTTATGGCTGAGGAGGAGGAGGAGGAGGAGGAGGCGACTGAAACCGGACAGATACCGTCAGAGGAGGCAACACAAGGCCAGAGGGACCAGGGCCGCCAGCAGGAAGTAGGCGACTCTGTAGAGGTGAAGTGGAGAGAAGGTCACCATGGTAACAGCCAAGGGAAGAGGGAGGCAGGAGGTCAGAGGCAGGAGTTTACTGGAAAGGATGAAGGACAGGGTTAACTTTTTTTTTATTTATATATATATATATATAAGGAAGTGAAGGCTCGTTGGGATCATGAGGTGTTCTCCTACCTTTTGCTCAGTTTTAAAGTGTTGCAGTTAATAAGAAGCAAGTAGACAATTATTAGAGGCACAATATGAGGCCAACAGGGGTCAGGGTCCAGCAGAGCAGAATACCTGCAGAGGAACAGACGCACGTTAAACAAAGAACAAACGATCCTTAAAAAATGCCGTATTATCTTCATTTACAGGTTAATTATAACAATTCAAGAGTCGGTTTAACTTTCAAAGAAATGGTGCAGAGTGAACCACCTTCAGCTCAATACAGCTAGGACAGAATAACTTAAAACTGCATGTCCAGCATGGATGATATACGCTGCTGGGGACGGCTGCTGCCATCAAGTAGTGTCATTACTATGGGGTGGGGGTGTGTGGTCTGGTCTGGGTGGGGGCTACATGTCTAAGTAACATCTAAGTCTAAGTAACATCCACACCAATGAATACCAGGTCCAAACGTTGTCCAAACAAGATGGTTTAAATGTTATTCACTTCTCCCCGGTCATAATGTTGTGGCTGACTGGTGCACGTGCCAGTACCGCTACAGTACCTCAGGTTGCGGATCCAGTGGATGAGCGACGGAGCGCTGAGCATGACGGGGAGCGTGAAGAGAGCCGAGAGGCTGAGGTGGAGCTGCAGGTCGTCCCTCACCTCCTGCAGAGCGCACTCAGACAGCAAGGGGGCGCCACCGCCCTCTTTAGAAGCGCTCAAGGATTCAGCGTCGACCGAGCCGTTCTCTGTTTCTTTGTGCTTCCGCGGCGCCTGGAGAGGATGAGGCGGAGTTTAATTATTCAGTCTTTACAGGTGTAAGTGAAGCAGCGCAGTTAGAGTGGGACCTCGTACCAGATTCAGCATGTGACTCAAAGACCTTTCTGTCATCTGCAGCCTCAGCACCTGAGAGCAACAACACAAATAATGACGACACCATGAAGAGAGTTTTCTCTGCTTAAGCTAATTAATTTATAACAGAGATAATAAGTCAGACATTTGTAGTTTGTCAAATCTCACAAGGAATGAAACATCAGTTCATTTCTTATCATTCCAGCTTTTCTATTTAGGACGTAGCCAAAGTAACTGAATGTTGCTTATGAACATGTTGGAGCTCGTTCATGGTCTTTGTCTCTTTTGAAAGACAAGACTCTGAAGTTTCTATCACAAAAGTCAGAATCACTCTAAGTGCTTTTGTTCTTGAGTAATCAAAGTTGGCACACAGTTAAAAAACAGTTGTCTTTTTTTTTTGCTGTCTGACATGTTGCATCATGCAGGATTTACTCAAACTCGACTCCTTCTGATTGGTTCAAAAAGCTACTTCTATCCCATATAAACCACCCAGAGGAATATTAAGTTTAATTATTGATGCTACTCTGACATATTATTCGATGTGAACAACATTCACCCTGTAAAGGTGGAGCAGAAAGGAGGCGAAGATGGACAACGCTCCGCAGGACGTCCCGCCTATAACAGTCAGACACAGAGTGATGAGGACCTGGGTCCGAGGTCGCAACGTGCCACAGTCTCCAGACACAGTCGGCCTGCGGAGTTAAAAGAAAAGTAACCACCAAGCATGAGTGATGAAGGGTTAAACGGCAAAAAGCCCAGACGACATGTAAACATTAAAACTGTACCTGTGCAGGGGAGCTAATATTAGTGAGATGACTCGTATGATGAGACGGAGCAGAGCGCTGCCCCAGTACGCGACAGCTGCACCCAGAATGTAGAGCAGAGGGGAAATGAGGTGGGGCCACTCTTCTACCGGAGTCACCCCTTCATGAAACGCCCCGTCAGGTGAAGTAGGGGGGAGAGCGTCCATAGGTGGGAGGTAAAACATGGCCCAGACATCTTGAAACCAGTTATAGCTGAGGAACGGAAGCGAAGGAATAAGGCTCAATGGAGACGGGTTTCATGATGTGATTTAAAAAAAAAAAATCCCAAAAAGCTGCACTACTCACCTTAGTAAGATGTGAAGAATATAAACAGAGAGGTTGACTTTGAGAGGCTGCAGGCCTCTGCCCACCATGTGGCTGGACTCTGCAGATCTCCTTGACTTGAGGATGGAGGACAGCTGCCCCCCACAGGCCAGGAGGAGGGTTACAGCGGTGTACACCGGAACCACGGGACCACAGAACCTCAGGATCTACCAGATGAGACAGAAAAAAAAAAATCAGACTCATCGGGAACTTCACTCAAAAAAAACCCCAAAAAAACGTGTTGAAATGTGTCACAGTACCTGCCCCAGCACCCTGGGTAATGAAGTTCTCACTGACACCTGGACCAGAGGATAACTTATTAATTTCACACGTCATAAAAAGTTGTCTTCACTGTATCAGAGCAGCAGAGGCTGGACCTCTAGCAGTACCTTATACTGGCAGTTGGGGGCAGTGTGCAGCTGGAGGACGACACATGAGGAGTTATCTGGACGACTTGTGTGGAGCATCCCTGAGATCTCAGCCACTGACGGTACACTGGCAAAAAAAGTCAAAGTCAAGTAAATATGAAAAAGTTTCTAACAGCATGGAGTTATTCTGAATACTCACCTGACAGTGGTTAAAGTGTCCTCTCGAAACCACGCCACAGTCATCCTGTACACACTGGGCAGCCTATCTGCAGACAGACAAACAACGATCATTAATATATGTCAGCATGAGAACGTTTGACTGTGCATCAGAGGATAAACTTACCTTTATGTACTTTACATTGGCTTGCAACATTGATTCTGAAAGCCTGGTAAACCTAAAGACATAAAACATAGAAGACAGTGACCAGGAGGAACTGATACCAGCAAGAATGTACAGAAACAATGGAAGTTACCTGGTGAAAGTGCTGCAGCTGAACGGTGTGAAGAAGTCCAGAGGAGTTGATTGTAACATCACTGGACGTCAAACCTAGAAATGCAACAGTTAGTGAGAAGGTCTGAGTTCCTTTACAGAAGTTAGTGAATCAGCATCAAATAAGACAACTCACCAAATGACAGGACATGTGGCACCGGGACAGACAGAGTCTGGGATTCTTGTCTCTGCCACTCGCACTCCACTGTGAACTGTAGAGACAGACAAACCTTAACCAAGTCACCGCATAAATGAACATCAACTATGAAGGTTATCTCCTAGAGGTAGAAAAACTTTATTTGTCCCACGAGGAGAAATCGCAAGTATTTGAATTGCAACAAAAAGTAATTGAATTGCAACAAAAAGTTATTGAATTGTAACAAAAAGTAATTGAATTGTAACAAAAAGTAATTGAATTGTAACAAAAATTAATAGAATTGTAACAAAAAGTTATTAAATTGTAACAAAAAGTAATAGAATTGTAACAAAAAGTTATTAAATTGTAACAAAAAGTCATAGAATTGTAACAAAAAGTTATTGAATTGTAACAAAAAGTTATTGAATTTTAACAAAAAGTTATTAAATTGTAACAAAAAGTAATATAATTGTAACAAAAAGTTATTAAATTGTAACAAAAGCTGCTCCACTAGTTGTCTAGAACCTAAAAACGTTTCAAATAATGAGAGACAAACACAAGCACAGGGCTCAGAAAGGAGCTGAATGGGAAAAAGTAAAGAAACGTACCAGTTTGCCATTGATGTTTGAGGCCGAAACGACCAGATGAGTGAATGAAGACAAGTCACTGAGTCTCAGAGTCAGGACCTGAGGAGCAGGACAGACAGTGAGTAAGAACCAGGAAACACATGGAACTGGGTGGAGTCTAATCACTGGATAATTACCTTGTACGGAGGCAGGAGCTCAGTTCCCATGGACAAATCCACCGCATGTACACTGCAATGAAGACAACATGGAATACGTCACGGTTTTTAAACCGTGCAGAAAAACAACAGCGACAACAGGGAAGTTAAGGGACAGAGTTAAGATGTAAGAGACTGTTTTTTTTATCCCACATATGGGACATTTTCTTGTCACAGTAGCATGAAATTAGACAAGAATATGTCCAAAAAAACAAGAACAAATTTGAAAGAAAAAAACAATAAATAACAACACACTGAAAGATACATAGAGGTAAATAGAAACATAGGAGCATTCTGTATGAACAGTAGGTAGTTAAATATGGAAGAAGAAAAGGCTACAGTGTTTTGACGTTCTCACCATGAGGAACCGTTCCTGTGCACACAGCCGTGCACCCAGCCACTCATTTCCTGTTGGACAAGAAAATACACAAAAATAAACAATCTTGAAATGTTCAGAAGAGTCAGGACGGATGCACGTGTTTTGAGGTATATTACTCTATAAGATACGAAGCATTTCATTCACCACTATTTAATTCCACTCATTAAAACCCTAATGGTGTCAAACATGCGGCCCACGGGCAAAAAGCTGCCCACCAGAGAAACCACAGTCCGGCCCATAGCAGGATATAAAAGTACCAGCTACTCCAAAGTTTCACACAGTTTCAGTGAAAGTTTTGGACACAACACTGAGGCCGAGGAAAACAACAGGACTATTATTACTGATTACAACAACACAATTCAATATAAACACAAACGTTCCCAGATCTGAAAGAAAGGAGCAGAAAGAAGAATAATCTGATAAACTCAGATTACTTTACCCCTAAGCAGCAAAAATAATGATAATAATAAAATAAAATGAAATAAAGTAGGTGTCGGCCAAAACACTGACTCTCATGTTTCTATTTAAGTTCCCGAGATATAATTCCATCATACAAAAAAAGTAAAGAAATTAAATGTTCTTAGACGTTTCATAACTACACAATCAAACTAACATGTTTCCTTAACATACTGGGTTTAATTGATCTTTAAATGTAAATTTTGATTTGGATTCTTTGGTTTCTTTGTTCAGATTGTTCCATGAACTGAACTTATTATTATTATTATTATTATTATCATAAAGAAATTCAGTGTTCAGTAGCTCCATTACGTAGAATATAATAATAATAATAATAATAATAATAATAATAATAATAATATTAATCTTTTTCTTAAGAAATGTCCAGTTCTTCATGAAACGTGTTCTAATAGAGCAGTTTATTATTTATTAGCACTAAAACAAAGGGAAACATTTGTTTATAGGTTAATGAGCTTCTGTGTTACTGGTCCAGCCCCTTGAGATCAAACTGAGGACACTGCAAACACTGCAAAGCTTCTAAAAATATGTAGTTCTTTCATTTATTAACATGTGATTAATAAATTACATGTCCCCTCCCTGATCTAAAGAATGAGGCTACGACAGCTCTGAATGAAACTCACCAGGTTGGTGATCCTGCAGTAGAAATGGCTGTAGGCTTTCCTGCGACTGGACAGGGCGAATAAAAAGTATTTGACTTGTCCTTCCTGTTGGTGAAGAGAGATGTTCAGGTCTGAATCACAGCACTGTTCAGTCACATAACTGACACTATTTAAACTACTTGGTAGTCGGGTCAAAGCTGATCAACAAACGTGGCACCTTTGGGGCGCTGTAAGCCAGACGCAGCGTGTTCACTTCACTCCAGGCCTCAGGAACATCTAGAAATAAGAAAGAAAAAAAGAAAGAAAGAAAGAGAAGAACAGGATACAAACATAAGTCACTCCTATGTGAGTCCATTATCGCTGCACTGAATGATTTACTCCTTACGCCTTCTAGAATTAAAATAAAAACTAAGCTTGCAGGATCGTTCCCATCCTCTCCTCATCCTCTAACCTAAGATGGAGATGGAGTTGTCTTGAGTTTCCCCCAGCATCCTGACAGGGTGTCTGATGAAATGATGGTTTAGTACGGCCATTTTCCTCTCTGGGTTTTCTGTGAACTATTAAGAACACACTGATTAGCTGAGACACGTTCTTGAAATGAATGAGGTTTAGTTATGTTTTGATGAGCTTTATGTGCTGGGTGCAAAAACTCCCGCTAGCATCAGAGGAGGTGTAGTCGTCAGTAACGATCGTCCACATGAGAAAAAGAAACGCTTGGTGTTCTGACCTGTCTGGTCTGAGGATCGATGAGGTCGAAAAACGCTCTGACAGTAGCGAGAACCAGCTCCTTGCACCTGGAACACAAAGGATTCTGTTAATATCTGAATATAGACTGTGGCACTTCCCCCTGCACCACATGTTAGCCAGGTAGCTACTAATGCTGCTAATAGTTGGGTGGGTGGGTGAACACACTTGAGCTACATTTAACGTCCTAGTAAGTCTCCTGTGCTGTAGCTTCCACCATAAAGTTCACAGAAACACGTAAAAGCTTTGTTGAGTTGAGTTTTTATTAAAGACTCTTGATTATCTAGTAAAGTTTGTATCTGATTATGTTCTTTTCTTACCACAGTGCTTCCTGGTTCTGGAGTATGAAGTAGTAAACATGCTCAGTCTGTCTTTACTGCATCATACTAATTAAATTACTCATTTAATGAACGTAAATCTATTTAAAATGGTTCCTGATATGGAAGATCTGTGTGATTGAATTCGTTAATTAACTGATTTAAATTAAAGATCCAGTGGGAGGGGCCTAGACTGTAAATAGATGGGCTGTGTGGACCTAATGGTGGTTTCTGGATAAACTTTATAAATACTTTTGCATTATTTTCTTTATTTCTTCTGATTGAATAGTCAGGACAAATGCACGTGCTGTGACGTATATTACTCTACTGAATACATGGCTTTTTCAGTGGTCACCATTTAATTCCACTTATTAAAACCCTAAAGCGCATCCTGCCCGTGGGCCAAAAGCCAAAAGTTGAATTTGCAAAGTGTAAAAATTACATTGAGGAAATTAACTGCAATTTTTCCAATAAAAGTACATAAATGATACTGTTAAATGGGGCATTATGTGAACGCTTTGACTCATTTAATGTGCAGTACATGAATGTAAATCTATTTAAAATGATTCCTGATGTGATTGAATTTATTATGTAATTGATTCCAATTAAAGATCCAGTGGGAGGGGCCTATCCTGTAAATAGAGGGGATCTGGGCTTTGTGGACCTAATGGTGGCTTCTGGACAAACTTTATAAATTCATTATTTTTGCATATATGTATTTTGTTTTTTTTTGCATCAAACAGATTCTGTCTCGCTACCTTTTCTAGCTTTAGGAGGTTAACTGACAGTTTTCCACCAGACTAACTCGTTCTAGGTCAGAATGTGACACAATATGATAAATAAATTACTGTAACCAAGTCATTTACCAAACGATGGACAGATGATCAGTGGACACCCACGTCCTTGGAACAGCAGTGGCCTTTGAAAAAAAGATAAAAAAAGAAAGTGTTGTTGAAACACAATTTTAAAACTGGGAACAAACAGTCTACAGAACCCCAGGCTAAAAGCTAAAGGCTAAAGGCTAACGGCTAACGGCTTAAAGCTAAAGGCTAAAGGCTAACGGCTAAAAGCTAAAAGCTAAAGGCTAAAGGCTAAAGGCTAAAGGTGAACTTGATTTACAAACGACTCGTACCACCAGTGATATCTTATTGGCATCTCCTGGTCGGGAGGGAAGGCATGTCAGACCCGAGCGGACCTGGTAGTCACGGTAACCGCCTCCAACGGACAAAACGGTGACATTCCTGAGCTTGTTCGCCTGGTTCACCCACTTCTGTCTCACTGCAGAGTAGAAATCTAGAGGAGCAGCAGGAACAAACAGGTGGAACAGAAACTATTCAGTAAAATCACATATTAATAAATGAAAGAGCTACATATTTCTGGAAGCATTGCAGTGTTTGCTGTGTTGTGCAGAACAAAGGATGTTGTTGGCTCTGTATCGCTGTCATGTTGTGTGCACAAGGTTGGATCCTGTGTGACCTTATGGAATAAGATAGAGGATAAGAAATATTACTCTGTTCAAACAAATAAAATGTAAAGATATTTGCTGGTTATCAAAAAAAGCAAAGTTATTCTTCATTGTTTCTATTGTTTTTCTTTCTCTTCTTTTTGAATAAAACTGGATGAACGCGACTTTATGACTGTTGTATTAATTATAAACACTAAAAAAAGTGTTTTATATTTAAATATACTGATATTGAGTAAGAACAACATTTTATGTCTTAAATTTTACACATTATAAGTAAACAATGGTCTAAAATTTGCAGGGGGAAAACGGTTAAAAGACAACCATATACTACATCCTAGGTAGTAAAATAATGTTCCTTAAATGGTATTTTTAAGTTAAATTGATTGTGATTCATTGCACAATAAGCGACAATCTTAAATCTTAAATTTTACTGGAAGGAATTAGTTTTAACAGAAACATAGTGGTTTTAATCCAGCATAAAACTGTTGTTGATTTTACTTGTTTAAAATCTATTTTTTCTGTTTTAACAGTTTTAAACTGTAAATTTACATATTTTCTGTAAAGATATTTACATATTCACTGTATTTTTTTACACACTTTTTCCGACAACCTCAGCTGTCAGTTTGTTTCTGTAAAAACTTTTTTTTTTTTAATTTTTATTTTAAGGTAGGACAAAAAAAGCATAGCTTCATCCTTTTCAAGCTGAGTTATTTGTTTTGCTGATGTATTGTGGGTGATTATTTTGTGAATCATGCTTGAAATAAACGTATCTAATCCTCACCCAGCAGGTAGGGGTCCAGAGCCAGCACCGGAGCCAGGTGAGGGGAGGCCTGGGTGATGATGAGTGTGACCAGATTAGTGTTGAAGCGCGGTAACGTGAAGAGCGCCCGGGCCACCACCCCTCCCATGGAGTGACCGACCAGGATGACGCTCTGAGGGGGCGTCTTCAGGTGCTAATAAGACAAGAAACTGGTTTTAGAGAAGGCTCATGTTACACCTGCAAGTCTCAGCTTGTGACCTTGTTCATGATTTTTTTTTTGACCAATGTGTCCACAGTACTGACTCCAGCTCACATCCAATAACAGGATGCAAGACCTCGGCCCGTGTTTGTTTTGGTCATTGGATTTTCTCATCTCATCTTCTACTACCTCTAATCCTGCACGAGGGTCGCGGGGTTTGCTGGAGTCTATCTCAGCTATCATCAGGCGAGAGGAGGGGTCTAACCTGGACAGGTCTCCAGTCTCTCTCAGGACTAACATAGAGACAAATAACCATTCACATTCACATCTAGGGTCAATGTAGAGTCACCAATCAGACTAATGAGCATGAAACCGGAGAAAACTGTGTGAAATTCAAGGCATTTTCTTCATCAGCGTCGGAAATGGATAAACAAAACTTTAAAATGAAAATCTTTAGGAGACAGAAACAAAAAAGCGCACATTTTTTTCATATTTTGCCACCGGAAGTTGTTTTCAAAGTAAGAGCTCATATGAGGGCGGTACTGTGGTTCTCCTAGCTAAAAGCCTAGAACCTAACCCAGACTACAATGTCTTTAGAACTTTACTCTGACGTGAACTTTGACAAAACAAGACTTGTCATCTGCAGAAATCCCTGCACGCATATCAGAATAATGTCAGCTAGTAGCTAATTATTCCCTGATTATATGGAGTTATTTTTAATTTTCACCTGAAATATGTGGCTTTGTTTTTATGCATCCACGTCTTCTTCACTGAGACTCTTATTGTTTCCAAAAACAACGTACTGATGAATGTCCACACAGCGTCGTCCTCATACGTGCTCTTACTTTGAAAATGGCAACTTTCGGTCGCACAATATGAAAAAATGGGCGCTTTTCTGTTTCTGTCTTCTGACAATTTAATTTTTTGTTTTTAGAAACAGAAAATTAAAAGCCAGCGGATTTTAAAGTTTTGTTCCATTCTCAACTCTGATGAAGAAAAATGCCTTGAATTTCAATTTTAATTTTTTGTTTTTGAAATATCCATGACCAAAACACACAGGGACCGACCTCTTTAACTGGACAGCAACCTCTCGTTTATACTAATACGAGCCACAGCTGCAGCAAAAGCAAAACTCAAGGGCTAAAAAAGGGCGATGAAAATGAACAAGTGCCAAATCTGAAGGATTAACAAAATGCTTATATGTACATGGAGAAGGTGAACGGGACATGTAAGTGATATGAATGCGGCTGAAACATTACTCCACCAGCACCATGTGCCATCTGGTGTGAGTAACCCAGCCTGGCGAGCGGATGATATTTGAGGCCTGACCTTGTAGAGTTTCAGGATGGCCTTAATGCTCTCGTGCAGAAAATGTGTCTGCCTTCGCAAGCTGCCGCCGTAAAGGGCCACCAGCTCCTCGTTGAAGTCCACGGTGAACACGTTGAAGTGGAAGCCGCCCTCCGTGCTCTCAGCCTTCCTCAAGGCGACGGAGCCCAGGGAGCGAGCTGCACGACCAGGACAGGACGTTCGATTCAGTTAAACGATGAAACAGAAGTGAAAAAAGCAGATTTAAATCATGCAGACAATCACCTACTTTATGTTGCAAAACAATAACCTGCAACAAATGTTAAAGCACAGATTTTATATGCGAACATTGTTTTAAGTATAAATTTTAATATAGTCTTTTTGCTTTCACATACTGTTAAAAAGCCTCATTAAATTCACAGAGATCTGATCTTATTGAAAAATAAATGCTGAGGCACGAGCACATGGACGATCATCACCAGAGTGTGTTTGTGTTCACATGAATAGAAGCGTTGGTGTTTTCCTCCCACACACAACTGACAGATAGAGAACTGTGGACCAGCACCATCTCATAAATGATGTGATATTAAGAGCACACGTGAGTTACTTCTAGGAAATAGTCACCGGAGGATTCCAGGTTTGATTCTCCAAGAACTCAAATATTAATTTAAATACATGATATCATTTATTCTGTTTATTCTGTGGCACTCAGACCTGAGCACATCAGTCTCTGCTGAGGCTAAAACCCTGTCATCACGCTTTCTGCAGCTGCTGGGCGGCATAATCACGTTACTTAACGGGTCTAAATACTGGAAACGTGCTGGGATATTTTCAGCTGCAGATTAGTCTCAGCGCGGAGCTGTGGTGAGTATTTCCAGCAGGAGGACGGTGGAGGGCTGAATCAAAATAAACTGCAGCACGTGCAGCCACGGTAACGAAGGAACGTGTTTACTTTATTGGTTTAGCACAAATTACGCTGCAAATCTGTGCAGGGTGGGAACGGAGCCTCTACAGGCTGGTACAGAGTTACACACTGAGCCATGACAGGATGTTTACTGCATGCAGGCTAAACAGGCTAAACATAAAAAAACAAAAAAACATTAGAAAGACAGGCAACAAAAACTAATTCACTTAGATTCTTTCTTTCCCGCTGGTGATCTGTCATGAAAAGGATGAGTGAGGTTCCAGGTAGACAGTAGATATTTAATTAGTTATACATGAACATGTATAAACAAACATGTTTAATTTTCATTCACTTTGTCAATAGGAAGTAATTTATATTTTTTAAAGAGGAGTGAGGACGGAGCAGATCTGCTTGAGTTTGATATCAATCTTAGACATTTCTTCTGTATTATTAGACGTAATTATGTCCAAACAGTGAGTACATTTACATGGAAGTGAAAAAAATGAATTATTGCCTTAATCCAACTTATACTGGACAACATTCGTGCACGTAAACACTCCTCATCTGACTAAGACACACAGATAATGAGACTGGAAACTGATTTTCTCCAACATGTATACGCCTTAATCTGAGTTAAACTAGACAACGTGTGTGTGTGTGCACATTCTCCACAACCCGGAACAAAAACATCCAAGAAAACTGAACAAAGAAGAGGAAGAAGAAGAGCCGGTAGAAGAAGAACCACCTGAGGGATAGCGCCATCTATCTGCACCACAAGTAGCGCACACATTACTACGAGATTAAAAAGCTGAACTATTATCCATCTGTTTGTTGTTTAAAATTACACATAAATGACTCTTATTTATGGTCGACTGGAACGGGTCCGTATTAACCCACTTACAAGACACATATCGCCACCTAGTGTGGAGGAGGAGGAGGACATGTTCCCGTCAGTTATTCCATTTTCTCTGTTGCATGTAAACTAGGACAAGGACCACATTGAGAAAGTCTTTAAACTGTGCATGTAAACACACCAAATGTTACAATAGTTAATGAATAGGAACAAAAAACTACAGTAGTGTGGCTTCCTGATGCATTTTGTAACAGTGAAGGCGTTTGGCTCCCGAAGAGTCCAATAATTAGTGTTATTCTCATAGGACAATAATTTAAATATATGCACATGTGCTGCCTTTTGATAGCACAACCTAAACGGTTAGGTGTAAAGTTATGGATGTAAGTATTGCTAAGAACCTCATAAACATAAATCACTAACCAAAACCCCGATTTGAGAATTGGTGTTTTGCATTTTTTCCGATACCTGTGAACTCCAGTAAAAATTAACCCAGCCTCTGCGGCTCTGAGAATCAGGAGTCCACTGCCTTAAAACAAAGAGCTCCAAACTTAGAAGGACTTACACTTGCTTGTTTACTTGCTAGTGAGGTCGAAACTAATCGACAAAATGCACATCTCCAAAAAACCTGACGCACGTGTGATAATTGAAAACGTCTTGTTGTCCTGGTTGTGCATCTGAAAGTCTTTTCATTTCCCTTGTTTTCTAATTTAAATTCTCACACTGAAATCTGTCTTTGAGGAATATTTGAGAGCATTTTTTTTTTTGTACTTACCTTGTTTATAACTTCCTGCGTTTCCCGGGAGGAAAAGCACAGGGGCACCGGTGAGTTTAAGTGATCTGGTCTCCTGAGCGTACAGACCCTCTCCGTACAGGTAGAGCCCGTACGCCGGGTACAGTCTGGCCACGCGGCGAGGCAGAGACACGCGCTGTGAACACAACACACACACACACACACACACACACAGACACACACACGTTATCAGGAGGTGCACACAGGTCATTAACGGACACGGCTGAAAACAGTGGCTGCTATGAAGCGTTCTAAGGCGGCTACAGATGTGTGTGCAGCGTATCCATCTCTACACCTTATCTGGACTAGTCTGGACACCTACAGCTTATTCTGGCTCTATGTGAGACGCAGTGAGACACTACACAGGCACAGCCGACCCCGTTTGAAAGGAAAGTCCAGAACAACGTGTGTGGATCCATGAACCAGAGGGTTAGTGGTTCTATCCCGGCACAGATCACAAGAACCCGCCTACCAACCTACAAAAGCACAAACCAGTGCCCTCATGACGGTGTATGAATAAAAAGACCACTAACCGACATTATTATACACAAAAGCCCACATACGGTTACACTACTCCCGCCCTACACACTGATCAGCCACAACATTAACACCACTGACAGGAGAAGACGACAACATTGTCACAATTCAATGTTCTGCTGGGAAACTTTTGGACCTGACATTCATTCATTCATGTGGATGTTACTTAGACATGTAGCACCCACCTAGACCAGACCAGACCAGACTAGACCCCCCCCCCCCACCCCATAGCAATGACACCCCATCAGGATGCAGCCTGACACAGACACACAAAAACACTTTAGGAACAACTCAACAAAACACAAAAAGAACAACAAACACTAGATCCCAAACTGATCTAGTATCTGTGGGGTGACCCTCAGAGCCCCCTCCCCTCAACCCATAGCACCCACAGCCCACCACACAAACAAAATTGTGTTGCTCATGTCAATTCTCTGGTGAGACTCTGTTTTGGAGGCACTAGGGGGTCATAATGTTATGCCTGATCAGTGCACGTGCTCCACACCTGTTATTGAATATTTATTTCTTATCTGCACAGCATCTGCACTTTGCTCGAGACCCGATTGAAGAAACCGCGTCCGTTCCCAGGATAATAATAATAGAGACATAAAATCTTTTTTCTCTTCCACACAAAAGGCCGCACGGCGCACAGCCCACAGCTGTGCCCCACTTCTGGACACATGAACGCATTAGGAGGCGGGGCTACCGATGCTAACGCTAGCAGCAGGCTCCAGCCATCTTCACCTGAACGCACGCTCGGACCTGGTGAAGCTGATCTGCAGCCTGGAGACCTGCTGAGAGGGTTCAGGGGTTAATTCACCATCTTATAATAACACAGTGAAACTCTGGCTAATCTGATATCACCTCCACAGCCATTAAAGGCTGCACATCCAGGCTGGAAACCAGCTTTTATCCCCCGGGGCCATCGCCGAGCTGAACCAAATACCCCCCACCCCTATGCACATGCCCCCCCCCCCCCCCCCCCCCCCCCCCGCCCCAGTGACTGTCATCCTGCAGGATAAGGCTTTACAGGCAATACTCCAACTTATATTTTTAAATAAATACTTCCATTGTGGACGTTATGTGTAATGTGATCACTCTGCGGGCGAGTATTTTGGTTTGATGCCTGTTTTAACTTGTTAACTGAACCGTGTGTGATCGTGCACAGTGTGTACGTGTGTGTGTGTTTGTGTCTTTTAAACGCTGCACACGCACATTTCATTGTACCTACTTGACACAATGACAGTTAACAAAACCTGCACTAATCCATGCTGCTTTGTTGCTGTTTTTATTCATATTTCCTCTTATCTGTACTGAGTATTTACATCTATACTGTTTTATTTAGTATCTATATGGGAAATGATCCGGGACCTGAGTGCATCATTTCATTCCATCTGGTTGCGAATGACAAATAAAAAGTTCTTGACTCCTTAGGAAGCTTTCTGATTCTTATTTCTGATATAACACGCGCCCTCACAGCCACATGTGACACCTCTGCCAGGTGCAACGGTGTCAGAAACGGCTTCGAAAGACACCTGAGGATCACGGCTCACGTCACGGCCTGAAACACTTCATCTGGGTGTTGAGAGGAAGGTTTAAACGAAGCAGCTTCAGTTCATCAAAAAGACAGAAAACAGTCCAACGGTGACAAGAGACGAGGGAAATTAAGCTGTAGAACTGCACGGCCTGATTGCAGTTATAAAATGCACATGTGTAAAATCCCAGAATGCAGAGCAACATTAGGTCTAATCATCCTCTGGACCTGTTCAAATACCACAAATTAGACCCAACACACAACTGAACACATTCAGTGAGCAAGTTAACTTTGGTTTAAGAAGCAGCAGAGCAATATTTTATTTAACTTGTAGTTTAAAGTGAATCTTATCCTGTTTTTGTTTTTTTTATCTTTGTTTTGTGTCACGTGTGTAAATAGCTTCACTGCACTGTAGTATTTGTATTGTTGTATTTAAAAGCCAATGACACAGATACAAGTCTCGCTTATGTGCATTTCTCCAGCTGTCTGTCTGTCTGCACTGTCCCTGTTAAATAAACCGTAAATAAATAGAATAAATGACACATATTTAGCTCAGGTACTCACCCGGTACTCTGGGTATTCAAACATATAGGTCATACTGCATCTGTTCTCCTCGAAGCCTGTTAGCATCTCCCTCAGGCCGAGGGCCAGCAGCCCCAGAGAAAGCGCGTAAAAGGCCACGGTGGCGACTCTCATGGCTGCAGGTTTTCCTCCTAAACTTCTCAGGGGTTCATTCCTCCATGGTTCGGCTCCTCTCTCCTCCTCCTGTTCACTCGGCTTCCTGGGGCCGTGAAGAAGACGCACCGGCGCAACCCCACAACAGGAACCACTTCCTACTTGGCACCTCCGGCTGCGGGGCCGCTCGACCAATGGGAGGGAGGCACCGAAGGACCCGGACCAATGGGAGGGCGAGCCGCGAGTGACGTAACACGTAGTAATAATAGTAGAAATAGGAATGTTTAGATAGATAGATAGATAGATAGATAGATAGATAGATAGATAGATAGATAGATAGATAGATAGATAGATAGATAGATAGATAGATAGATTATTTATCCCGATATATTTATTATATAAATAATAATAATAATTATAATAACAACAATCGTTATAGATTAGATGTGTCAATCTTCAGAATCAGAATCGACTTTATTGCCAAGTATTTTTGAACATATAAGGAATATGAAAAATAAAATCGTAATCACACACATTCAAATAAATATATCTCTCTATGTATATATATACACACACACACACACACACACACAATGGAACCTGGCCAGTAACATAACAGCACAATAATCTACAAATAACTTCAACTCCAGACTTATCCCATTAGTTATAGTGTAAATAGGGAGTTTACATTTAATGAACTCTCCTTTTTATATATATACATATTATAATGAGTGGGCTCATTAGCGCCATCTGCTGTCTAGTCCTGGTTCTAGTGTTGTATTCACCTCTTACTAAAACAAATCAGGGCTCAATCACTGTCCGTGATTTACAAATTTCGGAAGTTGTTCCCAGTTGCTGTAACACCTTAAATTCCCCACAGGGATAAAAAAAATAAATAAAAAAATAAAGATAAAAAAATCCTAATTATAATAGTTTTGCAACCAGGTTCAGTGCATGTCCTAACAATAGCAGGAAATCAGAGGCACGTGTTTCATTTCATAGTTCTTTATTAAAACAAACAAGTGTTTGTTGCGGCTAAACGACGTCACCTCCACCTTTAAAAACACCAGAACACAAGCGCGTATGTTACTCTGAAGCCTTATGGCTGCAACAGATTATGAATAGTGTCTGTTGGCATTTTTACCTGGATATAAATGTGGTTCATGGAATAATAATATGTAATATCATGACAGCACAAACCAGTTATTCTTGCCGCATTTAACTTCGACACATTCTGCATTTAAATATGAAAGTGCAGGTCCAAGAAATCTTTCATTTAAACCGCTTCAGTCGTCAGATCATGAGGGTCAGATTGTGCAACCAAGAAATCCTCAGTGTATTTATGCGTTAGTCAGAGATAAATATCATTTAGTTTTTTATTATTAAATACCACATCTTCCAGAGTGAGTTCACAAAGTTCTGATCACTGGTTTCTGTGACATAGTGAAGTTATGTTAGCGCAGACAGTTCTGGCCTTAACGAATCTCCAACTTTGTCCTGATGTTTTCCTCCGACGCTCAGTGAGCAGCAGCTTCTCCTTTCCCCTCATGATGTGCATAACGTCAAGCTGATTTCGCTGTAATGAAAGCAAACACAAGGGAATTTCCACTAATCCAAAAGCTTGGAGTGCTCTATCCTCGTGATGGTCCAGTCTGGAGGAACTCCTTTAGTGAACTCCCTCTGAAATCTGCCACAAAGACAGAATAAAGATCAGAGTGAATTGTCTGAGAGACAAAGACTTTCAGTGTTTAAACCCGTTAGTGGTGGAGGACACTCACTCATACGTGGCTGTTAGCACTCTCTTGGTTTCTTCTTGTCCGTCTTCCCGTCCGATCACCACCTTAAACATGCGAATTCCCTCTAAGCTGTCGTTAGGAAGATTTGCGCTGGTCAGGTACCAGAAACGCGTCAGGACACGGACAAACTTTCTCCCTGGAATAAAAATAACACAGACTCTAATTACGACTGAACAAATTACTTTAGTTTGTAAAATGAGTAATGAATATACTGTGCTTATGTAATTATTGCACAGTATCAGCACAGTGAGAAGAAACTATCCTCCAGGGGGTTGATCCTATAACATCTCTCACCGTTATCATCATAGAAAACTCCCATGTCTCCGAGTATCGTTTGCATGATGTCATCAGGATCTGCACAGAGCGCTTCCTTGTAGTTGGACGGCAGCGAGCTGCACTTTTCCTCCAGCTTCCCAACCAGCTGCAGGGACAGGAAAAAGGGGAACGAGTGTGGACGGGATACAACATCCAGCCGACTGCAAGACGCATTTTAAACTACTGCACTCACTCGGCTGCACTCTTTGATATGAGGCCAAATATCTGGGTGATGCATGTGTCGTTTAATTCACTTAAATTACAACTTAATCAGTAACACAGAATTTGTCTTTAGTAGTGTCTTTCTTACTTAATAGATTAGAGACAAACCTAAGAGATAAAACACTCAATAAAAACGTCGCTGAAACATTAATAATTTAAGAATGTTTATGAAATGACTATTAAGATTCAAGATTCAACATCACTTCCTTGATCCCCACAGGGAAACTGTTCTGACCAAGAGTCTCAGGATAACAAAGAACATATGTGAACCAGACACAGACATAAGAATAAGAGTCAAAATAAAATAAAATCATCTTAAAAATAGAATAAGAATGAGGTAGTAAGAATTACAGAAAATAATCTACAGTCCAATTTACATGAGATATACAAGACATGAGATATACAGACATTATACAGTGTCTCAGTGTGCGCTTATATAAAGTGTGTTGTGTGTCGATGTGCAACAGACCTTAAGCATTAGACCGCTGACAGTGTGGGGATGAATGACCTCCTGAAACGCTCATAGCTACAGTATATTATGACCCAAACCTCTGACCTCTCCCACTATAAATCTACATTTAATCCCGTTATTCAGGATTCTTTTACGTTGTCTATATGTCCACAGGTTGTACACTGAGCAAAGTAGAGTAAGCTCACAAGTGGACAGTGATTACACAGCTCAGAATAGATCTAAAACCATCTGTCTTTGTGAAAGCAGTGCATCTCACTGTGTTTATCACGGCAGGTTTTATTCCACCATACTCACGTCTGAAGCTACGAGTCCGTCCAGCGCTTTGAACTGACACTGAGACAACAGCCTGGAAACCTGAACAAAGGCCTGCAAGAGTCAACACAACATCCTCATGGTTAACGCACATGGTGTGGATCTGGATCTCAGGTGTCAAACATAGGGCCCGCGGACCAAAAGCGGCCCACCAGAGAGTCTAATCTGCAGTGTTAGCACGTATTAGCAAAAAAAATTATACAGAAGAGTCCAATTTTTCAATAAATATAACGGCTGTTTCCAATTTGTTCACTGTTTTAGGAAGATAAGTAGATTCAACACAACACTGAGACCAAGGACTAAAAGACATTTTAAAAATTTTTCCTTTTTTTAAACATTCTCTTAATTTACTTGTTCTTCTTTGCACTACAACAAACACATTATTGTGTTATGTTACTGCTCCAGATCAAACTGGGCTGAATGTGGCCTCCGAACTGAAACGGGTTTGACCGCCCCTGATGTAAACAAACAATCCAGGGGTGTGTTTCCATGCTGGGTTTCCAGGTTTTAAGGTTTAAACACACCTGCTTCGCTCCCTCCGTAAACTCTTCAATGCTGAAGTCTTTGTCGAAGTACGTCCTGATCAGAAAGGAGTAAATCCGGGTTCGGAACCAGATGAACGGGTTCGGGATACCGACCCAAATCATCTTCTTCGCGGGTTTCTGCCACGGGTCCGACCCGTAGAGCCGAACCGGGGCCGAGGAGGGATGTAGCCGAGTCTGATGCAACTTGTTCAGGACGAGTCTTTCATTTAAAAACACACGAGTAAAGCTAAATGTCGACGGAAACCTGGAACAACCTCTTAACATGGGGAGCGCCATCTTTTTTTCCCCCCTAGACGTACACAGACTGTGTCCTTGAACCTTCCGGTTAGCAACAGCTCGCAACACAGCTTCCGGTTAGCAACAGTTATTAAGAGATACGTGTAAATAAACTAAAGACAACAAAGAAACACGCGTTTTTATAAACGAATAATTAAACAACAATATTCAAATATATAAAGTGGGGTATAACTCATTAAAAGTCCGCCCTGATTATTATTTTGTTTTTGTTTCTATGGGGAACACTAACGATGTAACACGCGCCGGTGAGGTTGTACTGAGCTGTTTGTTTTCAGGAGCGACGGGTTTTCTAGATAAAATCATGTTCAATGGAGCTCCAGGAAAAAGCAGCCGTGCCGATATTTACAGAAGTAGACAGGGACGTGTTTCTACGAGAAATTTATCCAGAGGTAAGAAAAAAAACGTATTATCATAACTTTATCATGGCTGCAGAGAAGTGACACATGTTGTGACAGTTCAGGTTTCTGCAGGGAAACTTTAGGACCTGGTTTTCATTCATTCATGTAGGTGTTATTCAGACATGTAGCATCCAACTAGACCAGACCACACACCCCTACCCCATAGCAATGACGCTCCTGACACACACACACACACACACAGAGAGAGAGAGAGAAACACTCAAAAACTAAAAAATAACATGAAGAACAAGATTCATACACAGACTGTTCAGACTATCAAACATGAGTATGCATTAACCTTGAGAGATGCTATTTTTATAATCTAAATATAACAACAAGGCACATTTATTTGTCTGATTATTGAAACAGATCAAAACAAACAGGTCAAAACAAACTAAAATAAAGTTTAGGCAAAAAAACAAAAAACAAAAACTAATTGATAAGACAACTCTGTAACAATATAAATAGCCATTCCATGTTCCAAAGGGTGTAGGATGAAGTTATTAAAAACTCATCTAGTCCTACCCCCATTGCACATTGTTCATTGGTTACATATATATATATTTTTTGCCCATTTCCACCTTGTATCTATTCAGAATATTGTTGGTAAAGACGTGTTTGAACTTGCTTGGTGACACATGTTTTCAGTTCTTCACTACAGATTTACTCCTTTTACTGAGGTGCAATGCATTCTTGAGTTAGTGTGTACCTGCTGCCTTTGAAACATACATATTCCCCTGAGATTGTGGTTATTTTCCTTTAAATTAAACAACTTTAACGCGTTACCTGATGATGTTTTGGGTTCGATGGTTCAGAATGAAGCCACTCGCACATTAACCATGAGCGTTGCTTTCCAGCGCAGACCGGCCGTCCTGAGAGGTGTGAGTCTGGGCCCGTGTCTGGAGAAGTGGACGGTTGAATATCTTGCACGTAAAGGAGGCGACAAGGAGGTGAAGATTCACGTGTCCACGGTGCCACAGATGGATTTCCTCCACAAAAACTTTCTCTACAAGTATGTCTGCTCATACAGATCTGCACCGTGTGTGGATGGTCCCTGACCATGTGAACTTAATGCCGAACCCAAACCATGAACTCTGTCCTTACATATAAACAGTCTCCTCTGCAGCTCTCTCATCTCCTGTGTCTCATTTTAACAGAACTCTGCCGTTTAGTGAGTTTGTGAAAAGAGCATCCGAGACAAAACACGCCGACTTCTTCCTCTGTGAGGTAAGAAGAATAAAAAAGGATTTGGTGTAAACTGCAGCGTGAGTAGTTGGTTTTATTCATTCATTCCTCGGTCTGTTTTTTAGGATGAGAGCTACTATCTTCGATCGCTGGGAGAGGACGTACGAAAGGTACAGACCTCTTCACGTCCTACGTCACTGTGACATCACAACGTTAGCTGGAGGCAAAACAGAGGGAAGCTGGAGGCCTTCAACCAGGAAAATGTCGTCTCGCTGTATTTCTTTGGTGCCAAAACTGAAAAATCTAAAACACTAACTTGAAGTTTTATCACACACCAGCCACTGCCACATATAGACGACTTTGGTTTAGCTTTTAGAGGCATCTAACGATTTGTGTGCCTTCAGATTTTCTTTCATGGTCCGTGTAAATGTCTGCCCATTGCACAGTGGACAATCCTGTCAATCCATCCAGTGAGTGATAGACTGTTTGACAAATTACATTAAGTTCATCATTATTTGGGGGATTCATGTGACATGCTAATGCTAATTGTGAGCTAACGCAACGTTACTTGCATGTTTCAGGGGTGTCCAAGCAGAAGTTGCATTTACTACGTTACCCTCCACAGTGGATCCACTTACGTCTTATAGTATCTTTGTTGGAGAGGCTTCACTTGATAAAGACAGACCAGACTTCGTCCCCTCTGTGTCCTTTGGTCAAATTGTCCATCCAGTGAGTGAGGGGGTCGGTGAATATAGTCCCATCAGTCAGAGTCAACTTTTTAAAAATAACACTCACAGTCTCAAGGAGTATTAGTATATTCTCTATAATATACGTTTTCCTTGTTCATTTGTGCCTCCAGTCATGTTTTGCCTCCAGTTAAGCCCCGCCCCTCAGAAAACATCACACTGTTTACAAACTGAAGGAGTGAGAAGACTAAATGTTGGGTGACATATATTTTTTTAATGTGATAAAGATCGTCTCCAGTCTGGAAATGTTTGCTTCCTCTCCTGCAGGAACCTGCTGATCTGAGCAAACAGTTCCCAGACTTGGCGTCGGATTTCCACGTCCCGCGCTTCTTTGAGCCCGATCAGTTCTTCTCCACCGTCTTCCGCATCAGCTCCTGTGGCCTGCAGCTCTGGACGCACTATGATGTGAGCGTGGTTAAGGGGTTTGGAGGGATGTCTGAGGTCATAACTGGTCAGCTTCGCCGCATCTTAACGGTGAAGTGGGTTCTTTCGTTGGTTCCTTCAGGTGATGGACAACCTGCTGGCTCAGGTGACTGGGACAAAGAGAGTGGTTCTCTACAGCCCCCAGGATGCACTACACCTCTACCTGTCTGGTAAGTAGCTATGGAAACATGTCAGCGCCTCAGTCACGGCTGAAATATACATGGATCAGGCATAAGATTATGACCACCTTCCTATTATTGTGCAGGTTGTGACTCATCAGAGAATGGACCTTGTTGGGGTGTGCTGAGGTGTATTAGTGGGGCCTTTGGGTCCTATGGGTTGAGGGGAGGGGCCTCTATGGTGGCTCCTCCCACTGATACTTGATTAGTTTGGGATCTAGTGAATTTGGAGGCCATGTTAACGCCTAAAGTTAATCAGCAGAACACTGAATTGTCACAAGATGGTTTAAATGTTATTTACGTCTCCTCTCAGTGGTCATAATGTTATGCCTGATCGGTGGTTCTTCTTACTTACACTTATTAACCTGACTTTAATCATGTGTCCCATCAGGTGATAAGTCAGAGGTCCTGGACATCGATGCACCAGATTTGCAACGGTTCCCTGATTTTGTGAAGGCGAAGAGATACGAGTGTGTGCTGGAGCCTGGAGATCTGCTGTTCATCCCTGGTAACGAGAGCCGCCCATCACTCTGTCAACACATCCTAACTACTACTTTTACCGTAACACTTCTCTTTGTCTTTGTCCAGCTCTGTGGTTCCATAAGACCCTTGCGCTGCAGTTTGGAGTGGGGGTCAATGTGTTCTGGCGCCACCTACCTCCACACAGCTACGACAAAAAGGACCCGTACGGGAACAAAGACCCGGTGGCTGCAGCTCGGGCCCTTCAGGCTCTGGAGAGGGCGCTACACGCTCTGGATGAACTTCCAGAAGATTATCGGGACTTCTACGGCCGACGTATGATTCAGCGCATCCAAACACGGACACACTTAGACAGTTTATCAGGAACAAAGACACAGGACGACTCTGACAGTCCAACCACCAAACCTGGATGAGACACCATTTGTCTTTTGGATTTTGAACAGAGAACAAAGTAATAGTTTTGACCTGCATGTGGCACAAAGATGGAAATCACACCAAACGTTATTTATGCTGAGACGAATGAATCACAGTTTATAGTAAAACATTTCTTATTTTTCTTTGTGTTTTAACAGTTTTTGTCTCATTTTAATACAAAATAAAGTCTGCAGCCTTTGAACCTGTCTGTTCAGAGGACAGTTTACTCATCTCTTACTGCAAACAACAGCTTTCTGACCCACTCTGTATTGAATTCAACTTCAGTGAAGCCAAAAAAAAGTAGAGCGCCCCCTGGTGTCCGGCTGCAGTATAGGTCATAAGCTCCACCTCCTCGAATGGGCCAAACTCCTGACACCTGAGCTGATGTTCGCTTTGCAATTTTAATTTCCTTTATTTGGGATAAGTAGGTCAGGTCATTGTTGTGCAAAAGCAGAACTGCAAATAATGAAATCCCAACGTCCTCAATTGAGTACCTGCTAATTAGTGAAGTTATAGCTTATTGCTATTGATAGAATTTGTGTCATGTTGAACAAGGAAAGTTAAACATATATAAACAAGTTTCAACTGTAAAATTAGATGAGGTTTCATCCTTTGTCCCCTTTTGTTACGTGATCGCTCATGTTTTTACACCAACTAGTATCGAGTTATGAGGATAAAAGTTTAAATGAAGCAGAGTCATCTGCTACAAACCTGAAACATAACAAGGACTTTAGGCTTCAGGAGGTTAAAAAACATGTTGATGCATCTTCAAGTGTCAGTTTTTTGGACAAGTTCTGTTTTAGTTATCCAACGCTATAGAAACTGTATTTGACAACGGCGACCACCGGTTGCCATGCCAACAGCTCTGAAAAGTTTGGCCAGTGCAAGAAAGTGGGGACACGTTGTCCATATTTATATACAGTCTATGGTTTGAATGGTAAATGAGTAACTACCTGTACCAGTGATGGCAGTGTTCTGCTTTACGTATTGTTTGACTTCAGATACTGACCCAACAAATTCACCTCCTCATGTTGGAGACGTGGATCTTTTCCGTCCCCAGGCAGAGTCAGGCTCACAATACGGCCTTAAAATACCTCAGCTCCCGTTTCCTGGACCACACCACAACAATTAAAGAAACTGTAAAGTTTGAAATTTTATTGCACAAAGATTACAGTTCTTTAAGTTTCCTTACAAACAGGTTAAAGCTTTGTAAACAGTGAAGCAGCATCTCCCCAGTGTGTTCAGTATCTCCTGCTAACACCGCTTTGAGTCCCTATCGTCACATTTCCTCAGTAAAGTCTCAGCATTTACGTGTGTGTGCGCAAGAGCCAACCAGTGATTGACTATACGAAGCAGAAAGCAGGAAGAGTTAATAAGGATGACGGCACACTGTGGGTCAAACCTGCTCAGCATCAAGGGATCTGACGCCTACGAGACGAGGGGGACGTTGGTGACTCTTTGTGACTACCTGAAAAAGTTTCTCTTTAGCTGACAAACATTTTTAGTTTGGCTTTGGCTGCAAATGACAAAAAAAAAAAAAGGTAAAGTGAGGAAAATCCACAACACAAAGCATCTGAAGGTCTCGGCCGTCGTCCTCCGTCTTTAACATCCTCCATGTGAGCGAATAAATACCTTGTTGGGAGGCAGCAGGAAGGAAGAAGAGCCAGTGCAACATGTTGTCTCTAGCAACAAAAAAAAAAAAAAACACAACGAGAGAAAGAAGTCGACCGCGTGGCCTGTTCCTCCTTCAGTGCTGAGGTTCAACCGAAGTCACGGTGGAAGTTTGCCTCACGATGCTGTGAGGACTTCTCATCAGACAAAACAAGAAAAATAAAACAAAGAAATGGCACGTTGCTTGGTGGTGGTGGTGGTGGTGTCTAATCTGTGGATATAATACCTAAGTTAGATTTTTTTTCTTATGGTCTCTATTAGCCAGACGACAGACAGAGGACGGTCGTCTTCCAGGTGATCAGACAGCTTTGGTTTACGGAGCAGACGGAGCGGAAGCTACGGAGTCTGAGCCATTCCACGGCTAGACTTTATCTTCTCCAGTCTCTTAGATAGATGGCTGTTGTTTGACTCCAGTTCGTCGATCTTGTCCAGCGCCGACCGCAGCTGGAGGAAGAAAAAAGGTTTTCAGTTAATCAGAGCTTCGGACGCTTTGGGCTTTAATTTGAATGAGTAGAAAGAGACGGCGTGCCTCTCTCTGTAGCTTCCGTTTCTCCGCCTTCAGCTCGTCCTCCACTTTCTCTGAGTTTTCTGCTGCGGACTTGTAGCGCGTCACCTGACCCTCGAGTCTGGTCACCTGAGCACGCAAGAAAAATACAACGTCAGAAACGTCTTTTAATCAGAGCCGTGTGCTGAGAGCTTTCAGGATTCTTCTCCACTTACGTTTTGCTCTAAAGCCGTCACTTCTTGTTCGGCCTTCACCAGCTTGAACTTCATGTCGCTTATTTGCCTGTTAGAGTCTCCTGGAGATATTTAGCAAGAGCAAATATATGTTAGTCTAAGTTTATTTCACTTATACAGCACCTTCAAGTCAAAGAACAGTTGCACCAAAGTGCTTCACATCCAACATGTCGTGTAAAACGTGTAAAATACAGATAAACGTCAATGTATCAACAAATGAAAAGTTATTAACACCCAGAATGATCAGATGAAAAAGTAAAATAAAAGGGAATAAAGATGGGTCTTAACGTGCTTCTTAAAAGCCTCAACATAGTCAGAGCTCCTAAAAGCTTCTGGCCCGGTCCCCCTCCAGCCAACGTACCACGGTCTGAGGTTCTGAAATACTGAAGACTGAAGAGAAGTGGATCTACAACTGAACCCTGAGGAACCCCACATGTAATATTTGCAGGTGTGGAGGAGGAGCTGCCAATGGAGTCACTAACTATTCTAAAGTGTTTTTTTATACGTGAGTACACTTACTCTGCACTTCCATGATGTTGGGATCGTTGGCGCCATTTTCAACTATTTCGCCGTCTGGAGTAGACGCGTCTGTGCCATTTTTCTGTGTCTTCTGTTCCAGCTGGGCCTTCAGTTTCTTTACCTGTAAACAGACGCACGACACGTACATCAGGTACACATCACGGTCAGCTTATAGTGACAACTTTACCCTCAATAAATCTCATGGAACAACCCAAACAAAGACAAGACTTGTAGCCCAAAGTACAGTCATGTCCAGAGTTTTCCATTTTCCAAGAGTTTCCAAGTGCAGTTTTTAACAAATGTTGCTGAGGATTAATACACATTGATTTTGTTCTTGTTTTACTTTCGTCATTCAGTGGAACCAGTTTTAGAGCTAGGTTCATTTCTGAATTCTGAACTCAGACTTAGACTAGAGAAATTAACTGTTTATAGTTCTGTAGTGTTCACTATGGGAGTGGAGCTGATTCATTCTGCTGGAGAATGAGCTCCTCCTGTAGTGTTTGGTGCAGTGGACGGGATGGATTGTCCATAATGTAGAGCAGTTTACCCAGTGTCCTCCTATATCTATTTGTGGGCCAGTTCATGTTATTGTGTTTTTAAACATTAAATGTTTGACCCATGTTATATGAAGGCTACCAAATCCTAACAGTATGTATGTACTTTCAGCACCGCCTCACCTGCTCTATCATTTTTTCCCGCTCGTCCACCAGCTTCCTCAGACGGATCTCTGAAACATACAACACACCTTTGAGAAAATGTACGTTTCAGAAAAGTTCACTTCATATCAAATGATCAATTTCAATGCATCACACTGCATAACACACACATAATCACTTCCCATAGCAATAAAATGAAAAATGAAGTTAACGTACCAGCGGTGGGAGGAGCCAGGGAGATGGTAGGGAGGGGGCTAAGGTTGATGCATGCAACAGATCAGGCATCCATGAGGGAGTGATGGAGGGGAGTGTGTGTGGGGGGTGGGGGCATGGGGGGGTTAGCATGCACAAACTGTGGAGAGGATGGTCAGTGCAAGAGCACACACCTTCTAGGACAACATGACCACACTCGGGTATGATGACTCAAAGTTACCATGAGAAAACAATAATTCAACAAAAATAGATTTAAAACAACATTTCAAATTTCAAATGGGTAACAGCAGGGTGTTTATTAGCATTCCAATCCATCCTTTCCATTTAGTGCAAATAAATGCAAACATGCCGTACATTTAATCACACACTTTCTATGCTTTAGAATCAAGAGTCCATGAAAGTGAAAATGACTGAGAGAGACAAACAAACGTGACACGTTTTAATCTTCAGCGTTGTGGCTACACCTAGTTATGACTAGAGTTTAAGGCGATTCACCAGAAAATATACTGTTTTTTTTTTTGTTTTTTGAAGTGAATTTATGAATGAGTTCCTGGATTAGATGTAGAATAACAGAAAAAGGTTGTGTGGCAGAGAAATACTATCAGTGGCATTGTGGCACAAGCAGCTTGATAAACGTGCATGGACATCGAGAACAGCTTGGTCCGCAGGTAAAGTAATCTCAACAGTTATTTAGTTTCGGCTTCTTTTTTACATATGACCTCAGTGAAACAAAATAACACACACACACCAGTTTATCTGGGACAAAATCAAAGTGCTGAAAGGTTTAAACTTCTAATTAAAGGACAGTAGACGGTTACATCATCAAATTAATTTAAATTTATCCACACTGCACTAAGACATTTTACATTCCTCTTTGGTCTTTCCTTTGCTCTTCTTACTACTCTTCTTCCCATCTTTCCCTGACTGCGCCGCCTCTTTGCTGCTGTCTTGGACCTCACTTTTTGGTAAATCCGAACCTTCGCCCTGTACGTCATGTTTGATAGCCTCTAACCCTTCCTCTACCACCAGAGACGCCCGCTTAAGGTTCTCCGCAACGTTCAAAACCTCTTCCTGTCCTGTCACACGCGTCTGCTCGCCCGTGTCTTCCTTCGATGCGTTCCTCTGCTCTTCAGAAACATTTTCAACCTTTTGCGATGTGGCTTCTTTTTCATGGGTGGCAGAGTTTTCTTGAGGCTCCGTTTCTTTTTCGTTGCTGCTTTCAGCTGCCTCGTCTTGTGCGTTTTCATTCGAGCCTGAACTACCAGACTTGCTTTCATCTGGCAGGACTTCAACTGCCTCCTCAATTTCTTCCTGCTTTGAATTCTTAGGTAGGTCAGACGCGACAGCCGCTTCTACATCCATGTCATCAAAATCAAAAGACTGCCCTTCATCATCGTCTTCATCTTCGTCCTCTACGGCATCGTCGCATTTGTCTTGACCGGATTCATGAGGCTCCTCAGCCAGAGGACAAGAGGACGACTCGCTCTCCTCATCCGGACTGTTTTTATGTTCTGCATCTTCTACAAGAGCCGCGTCCTGCTCAGTGGAGGAACCAACCTCAACTGCTTCTTCTGTTTTCAGAGGTACCTCAGCATTTGACACTTCGGTCTGATCCCCGTCCTCTACCGTCTTGCCTTCTGCGTC
This sequence comes from Mugil cephalus, assembly GCF_022458985.1. Lineage (NCBI taxonomy): Eukaryota > Metazoa > Chordata > Actinopteri > Mugiliformes > Mugilidae > Mugil > Mugil cephalus. The sequence goes on along the minus strand of NC_061781.1, from coordinate 24,653,836 downwards.
GTCCAGTTGTTCATCTCGTACAACAGCCTCCTCAGCGTCAATTGCTTCCAGATCTTTTGTTAATGATTCGCCGTCGCTCTCGTGTTTTCCATCATGCGAGGGGCCGTCTGTCTCCACCGCACCTTCAGGTTCCACCGCACCTTCGGCTTCCACCGCACCTTCAGGTTCCACCGCAGCTTCAGGTTCCACCGCAGCTTCAGGTTCCCTCACGCCTTCAGGTTCCACCGCACCTTCAGGTTCCCTCACACCTTCATTTAGCTCCTCGCCTTCAGCTCCGTCCTGCTCTGGCTCTGGATTATCGTCGCCCTCGCTGGGAGTCACATCAATAGTTGGGATGCATTCTGGTGCAGCCTCTACTTCTGCCTCCACATCATCTGCGACCACCGCCTCAGTCGCCTCATCGGGTTCTTCATCAGGAACCTTGATCAAAGAGTTCTCCGAGTCAGGTGGGCTCTCGGAAGCGTCGGTGGAGTCGGTCAAAGGTGGCACTGGGACAGATGCGTTTTCCTGACTCGTGGATTCAGATTCGTTTACGCCATCGTCTTTATCGTCTCCGAGGTTACTGGCTGCACATTTCATGTCATCCATAGACTCCTCCTCTACTTGATGGGTGGTTTCAGACACGGTATGGCTGCCATCCCCATCAGTAGAGACAGGTTCTCTGTTAGAGTTATCTCCACTCACAGTACACTCTATAACCAGGTCACTCTCTTTATTGGTGGAGATCAGGTTGTCAGGTGGACTCAGGGTCTCTGGATCAGGATCTTCTACTTTCTCTGTTGCTAAAGTTTCTGTCATGGATTCATTTGGAGTCTCAACGTAGGAGACATCTTCAGTGGCTTCCACCACCTCTGCTGGTGCTGCCATCTCTTTTATTTCCTCATGTTCACCCATATCGTTTTCTGTGGATGTCACTTTTTCCACTTCTTTTTCTTCATCTAATGTCTGGGTTTCTAGAACTTGTTCCTGCAGCTCGTTTGAAACAGCATCTTTTTCATCTTTTTCTGGTTCTTTGAAATCTTCCTGTGGAGAAACTTCCTCAGTTTTGTGCTCATCTTCTTCATTTTTAACAGCTTCCACCTTTGACTGGGTTACTGTTTCCTCGACAGGACTGGGAACGTCAGGTTGTATTGTGGGTTCACTATTTATTGCTGCTGGTTCAATTACGTCTTCCTTTTTGCAGTTTTCTTCCTCTGGTCCATCTTTTTGCTGGTTCTTGTTCTCTTGAGGTTTCTTTTTGCCTTTCTTCTTCCTTTTCTTTTTCTTCCCTGAAGCTGGTGTGCCCTGAACCTTAGATTTACTTGGCGTTTCCTCTGCCTCATCGTTCTCTGCCTCCTCTGTGTTCTCAGGCTCTTGTTGGGGTTCAGTGTTTGATGCAGCCGGGACGGATGTTACGCTGTGACTCGTCTCTCTAATATCATCGCTACTACTTTTGGTTTCTGTCTCTAACTCTTGGTTACCGGCCTCTTCTAACTTTACCTCAGATATTTCTCTTTCTGGACCATTTTCCTCAGGACATGTTGCAGACTGAACCTGTGGAGGTTCAGAGCTGCAAACCATTATATCTTTGGCTTCTGTGGTTGGACAGTCATTCACGACAACATTTAAATCACGGCTGAGTCCTTTGTCCTCGACACTGTCTTCCTCTACGGGTGAGCATGTCTGTTGTTCTTCTGAGGGCTCTTCTTTGCCAGATGTTTCCAGAGTGGACACATCAGCAACGTTACAGATCGTGTCAGAGCTCAAGTGATTCTCTTTGGCTTCCTCTTGCAGCTTTTCTTGCTGCTGCTCTGGATCCACCTCCTCCTCCTTCTCCTCCTTCTGCTCTCTGCTACTTCTCAACTCAGTCTCCTCTGTTTTGCCTGAGAGATCATGGAGAGCATACAGTGATGGGAGGCCCAAGAAAATGTCGACTTAAAACATGATTTAATCTTCATCAGGATGTGGATCAGCAGAAGTCAAGATAAGGCAGAAGATCTGGCTGATTTGAAGGCCAGAAAGAGAAGCACAGAGCTGAAGAAAAGCCCAAGAAGAAGAAGTAGAAGAAGAGAGGCATCATCGAAATGAAAGCCATCTGCATTCCAACAGTGTGAAGAGAGAAGAAGAAGCTGGAGGACGTCCGTATATACATATATACATAACAACCCAAAGAAAACTTTGCTACATAAACCAGCATTTATTTCTAAAAAGAAATTTCCAACAGATTAAGACCATTCACCGCTGCCACTGCAAGCATCATCACCAACACCACCTGCATTTACAGCTACTAGTGTTTCAGAAATAACGGAAATTATTACAAAGGTGTAAGAGAAACTCATAGGAAGACAAAGCGATTCCATAAATGGGATTTTAGTTTCTACAGGAAAAGTGCGATAGAAATCAGACAGATGTGGCTTAAAAGATAAGACTGGTGAGTCTGAGCGATCAGTTATAGGTTCTCTCACTACTTTCTCACTTTTTGCTGAAGCCCATTGTTTTCTTCTTGAAAAATACACAACCGGTTAAAAGTTTTAGACTATCCTCCAGTATCTTCTGGTACAGTTGGTCAGATTTTCATCCCACATTAAGATGATGACCCAAGAATGATTTTAGTCCAAGCTGTACCAGAACTACCTCAGGATAAAATAAAGAAGGAAAGGTTGAAGGACCATGGCCCAGTCTCTAGATTTTAACCCCAAGGAGCAGAAGAGTGAAAGTAAATCTCCCGACAAGTGACATTTCTGGGAAATTCTGCAACAAAATTGGGAAGAAAAATGTTTGATTTCCATTTTAGAAAGAAAGAATGTCACAAGTGTGTTCACATGTTAAATCAGCCAAAGATTGTTGCTGTGTTTAGAGGAGATTCTGGGTTATATAATGATTCCGTGATTCGTTTTTTTTTTCCCACTTCAGTTGTTTATTTGGTCTGTGCTTTAATTTCAGAGTAAAATGAGACATTCAACTGCTACATTTCAATAAAAAAAAGAAAGAAATATTGGAGTGTTGTAAAACCTTTGACCGGTAGTGTACATCTTCAGAAAAGGTCACAAAACATTTTAAATTAATGTTTTCAAGTCATTGCAGGTGTAGAGAACATTAAACTTTAATACGAGTATTTAGTGTTGGAGTTCACTGCATTTTTCAGCTGCAGATTAATACACATTTGGTTTTTAAGTGATTTTACAGTAATGAAGAAACAAGTCATCCGGTCTAATAATAATAGTTACTGGACTTATCAGAATTGGCAGGGGAAAAAAATCCAAATCAAACTCAAAATACAGATTTTTTGAGGATTTCAGGGTCATGCAGGCTTCATAGGCTTCAAGATTAGAGCAGAGGTCTTTAGTATTGTTCAGGCCAAGGACCCAAAACTGTTAATTAGGGACCCCCAACCTACTATACGTGTTATAAACTAAACTATTTATGAACATACATGATCATTTTTCAAATTAAACAAATCCATTTATCCCTTTAATAAAATATGTTGGATTCATGTTAATTTGTATTTAAATAAATTTAAATTTGTTGCAGGAAAAAAAAAAAAAAAAAAAGTCCAATCAACCAAAGATTTTGTGACCCCACTACAGTACCTCCATGGACCCCCCAAGGGTTGCGGAGCCTGTGTTGAAGACATATGGATTAGATTAAAGCTCAGCTCAGTGTCCAAAACAACTACAGATCACCAATCTTATCTTTTAAGAACAAGGTGCAAATCAGAGGTGAAGCAACATCAAACATTAAACAGCACAACACTAGAAACTGAAGAGTTCACTCCAAAATTAGACTGGTGGAAAAACGTCCATGTGATCTCAACATTTAATATTTAAAATCTAATATTTATACTGTTACATTACTAGTTAAAGCATTTTGGAGTGATGGCCTTCAGTCAGTCTTATGCTAAGCCGTGCAGAAAGAAAAAGGACTTGTGTTTTACCGAGCATGCTGTTCCCCTCCGCTGGTAAACTCTGTGAATCCGGAGCTGATTGGGAGTCTGAGCTGGGGGAACCTTCAGCCTCCGCCTCGCCGACCTCCCCATTGATGCTCAGGTCAGGTCCCAAAACTATTCCATGTTTCTACACAAGAAAAAGTCAAATATTAGCGCATGAAAACAGTTGTTTTTATTTTGTTTTTTTGGAAATAAATGACTCACACTTAAGCTATTTCTAGAAATGAGTATCTCACACAGACGGTACCTTCAGAATATCTTTCAGCGTTACCACCTCTTCTCTGAGCTCATCGCGTTCATTTCGGATCGCATCTGTGTATTCTTTCTGTCGCTCTAAGGCCTGAGCAGCGCCCCCAAAGCGGCACGGTGCAAAACAAAGTGAGAAGACAGGCGTAGAAGTGAGGAGGAATTTCATGCAAAGAATTCATGTCAGTAAAAGTGAATGTGTTAAAATTAGTAAAACTGCCAGATCAGGGTTTATAGGTCATACCCCGATTTTTTTATCCTTCCACTCCACTGTCTCTTGCAGGTCAGATATTTCTCTAACAAAGCCCTCCTGCTTTAAACGCAGCTGACGGATCTCCTAAACAGCAGGAAGAGGAAAGCACATTTGAACGGAAAAGGGAGAGCGGAAGGAAAGGAGGTGCAAATATGGTGTGAAAAGAAGTGGAAGTTGTGAAATGCATGGTGACATGCAGCTATCCGAAGAAAACAACCACCCACGATAAACGTGTCTCTCTTTTTAAACTGGGGGAGCATCCGCTGGTGGACAAATACTCACATTCAGCAGCTCTTCACTCTGTTTTAGCGTCTCTTTCATTTCACTGAACTGGAACTGGAGAACACTGTGGGCATGTTTCTCTCGCTCGTGTTCCTGTGGAGAACAAGAAACAGCTTACAAACTCATAACCCCCGACACATGACAGACGAAACAATGTGATGTGTGGGACAGTCAGTTCTGGGAGCTCTAGATTACTGAGTATCTGCAAACACTATGGATGACTTTTCTTTATTTACAAGATTTGAGAAGATGGAGAATAAAAAAATCTAATCAAAACTGTGATTTAGAACGTGACACATCCTTTGCCGTCCTTCCTCCTGCACCTTCTCTTATGTTTAACTGAATAACATGCTTGTAAGAATGAATCAATAAACATCAAGCGTCAACCTCCAGGTTTGAGGGATGAAATCCACCTGGAGGTGTAAAAAAAACTGCAGTTCATCCAGTGGCCACTAGAGGCTCCAAAAGGGAGCAAATCCCCATAGACCCCCATGTTAAAAAGCCCAACTTTACAGCATCATTAAACATGTTTACAGCGTGGTAAAAAAAAATGGTCTCAATGGTTTATTTCATTATTCATGACAACTGTCTCAATGTCTGACACAACCCCGCATTGTCTATATATGAAGGGTCCAAGTGTGGGCGGAGCGAAGCTCATCCATTTATTATAGATTTAAATCACTACATTTGAATGTGCTCCTGCTTTAGTCTGTTCTTTGTGCGTCCCGTACCTTGACTTTCTCGGCGTATTCCCGCCGTGACTCAGACAGCAGCTCCTCCAGCTCCATGAGCGAGTCTTTGAGTGTGTCCACCTGGTACATCAGGTTGTTCTTCTCATTGTCCAGCTGGGCGTTGGAAACCATGGCCTTACGATACTTCTCCTCCACCTCCGCTAAAGCATCCTGATGTAACCACATGCAGATATGTCATGTCCTAAAACCAGACTGCAGAGCTAAACCTTCCTGTTGGGTAATGTAGACAAACTGGTACGTGTTTGTAGACATGGATGGATGCAACTCTGACAACTTTGACCTGTATAGTGCAACAGTTAAGACTGGAAAGTGAAAATGCAAGTAGAAGTACGTGCTAACACAAACCAAAAGGAATCAGGAAAGACAGTGACATGCAGATGCGACATCGACAGTTTTGTCTCCAGTTTGTATTTTATTTTCTTAATAGAAAACTGTAAAGAAACAAATCCAGTAACAAGTAGAGGTGGGTACTTCACGATATGTATCACGATACTCGAGTCACGATACGATACATTATTATGATATTGCAATATTCTACATAGTTCATTGAGAATTTTTAAATGTAAGTTGTATTTACACTAAAAGCCAAAGGTTTGGAAGCAACTTCAAGTTTCTGTTCACGAAGCCTTTCTCAGAAACCAGCATGATCCAATCGTCAGCTTTACAGCTTTAGGAAGTCGTTCACAATTGGCCCAAAACATGACTTTATCTTTTTAAATCGATATCGTATCAGAGGATAAAGTATCGTGATATATATTGCCATATCGATATTTTTTCCCCACCCCTAATAACAAGCTGAAGTTAGCGAACCCGTTAGCTAACGCCCTGTCAGGGTCTCAGGCTGATACCTTGGCTTCTTTTAGGTTCTGCGTGTACTTGGTTTCCACGTCTTGAATTTGATCCTTCAGTTCATGAATCTCCTGGTGAAGAGTTGAGCAGCGTTGAGCAGAGAGAAGCAACACGGTGACAGCGACAGTGAAGGTGAAGTGTGAAGTTTGGACACGGTGAGCAGTGTGTGTGACAGAAAGAATTAAAAACAAATAAATAATAAAAGGCATGAACACAGAACAGAGCTGCACAGAACGTGGCTTTCAATGAAATAAGACTCGTCCACTGCAAAAAAAGGAATTTCAAGAAAGCAAAAAATCCTTGTATCTTATATTTTGTTCGGAGACAAGAACTTGGTGCTTATTTTAAGATTTTTTTTTCCAGCAAAAACTCATTGGCAGATTTTCTTTAATATAAGAACATTTTGCTTCTTTCTTGTAATGCTGTTTTTTGCAGTGTTGGACTTTGTTGTTTAATTAACTATTTTTATGCCTCTGTATTATTGATTGAAATGTTCAAACTGAAACCACACACAGTCCATTATGCAACGTCCACTCGGTCCAGAGTACACTACCTTGATTTCTCGTATGGAGTTCTCAGCATCCACGATTACAGACGTGTCTCCGCTGCCTCGTCGGGAGGACGACCCTCCTAAGGAGGTGAGCGTCCCTGCTGTGAGGGACGAAGCTGCTCGAGATCCCTGACAAAAAGGAATAACACATCTTTAAAAATCGCTCATTGCAGCATTAAATATTTTCCATAAACATGTTTGTCTTCATTATTTATCTTTGGGCAGATTTTGACGATTTACTCACCTTCTCAAGATAATCTCTGTCCTCCACCTAAAGAGACAAATAATAAAAAAACAGGTCAGATATAGAAGCTACGGGGCCAAGAGGACGAACTGAAACAGGAAGGAAGGAAGGACGTCCCACAGTCCTCACTGCTGCCAGCTCAGCAGTGATAAGAAGCTTTGTCGTCACATTTACTGCTAAAAACTAAATAGATGAAAACTGCTCACGAACATATTTAAAAAAAGCACATGCTTCTTTCAGTATGTAACGTATAGAGGGTGAGTACTGACGTCACTGACGCCCCTGAGAGGCAACAACACAGCGAAGTCTATCAGCAAATACAGCAAAACCAGGGAGAACGTGGATCATCAGATCAAACTAAAGACAACTGGACTCCAAAAGTGGATTAGCCTCAGTTTCAGTTATGATAAATGTAGCTAAATAAAAGATGCTAACGCTAAGATCTTTACTGGGAAGTGACATTAACCATAGTCATCAGTAAATACAGCATAAATTAATATTACCTGACACTAAATGTGAACCACAACACCTGGTTTCTGTGCCTGGATTCCAGCTGTTTCTTCTCATTTACTTCTCTTTTCTTTGGCAGATTTCTATAAAAATATTTCTCCTACTACTTTTCAGATCTGTTGGTTCAGTCAATCACACAACAGCTCTTCACCTTTTTAGTTTTTTTAATTAATTATACAATTTAGATCCTATTAAAGTCTATGATTTAAGCTAATGCTGCTAATCTCCATGTTCAACTGTCACTTTTTGTCACTCAGTGGCCGTAACCATGGAGACTTCAGCTTCCTGTGACATCACGTACGTACCCTCTGTTTTATAAGTAGACATCGCACTGTTTGCATTTTAATTATTATAGCCAACTTGGCTAAGGTGCCATATTTACAGAAGTATTTATCGATGTGCATCGTCTCTGTATCTGTTAAACCGATAAACACCGTGCGAATATTAGTACGAGCAAATGAAAAACCTCCATCAGGACGTCGACTGGACAACAGGTCTGTGTTAAAAACACTTCAAAACACACAATACCAGGGGGTAAACACACAGATTAACCTCTGACACCGACCCGGTGCACAATCAGCCCTCCCAGTAGGGTGAAAGGCGCACACACACGCACAACAAAGAAACCAAACTGGGCACACAGCGCTGCCTCGGCCACAAAGCCACTCACATCAGAAAAGTCAGGAATAGTAACATCGTCCAGGTCCCTGGGGAGACCACTGCTACCGGCTGCACTCCGCAAAAAACTGGCCACGGAGCCGCAGTTATCCTACACCGGCCACCAGGGGGCGACACACAACCACAGAGAAGCCAAACACACATCAGAAAAAAAAAAAACACCAATACGATGAGTTAAATATTAACAAAAATAATCAAGAACAGCTCTAAAGGCCATTTCTCTTCACTCGTAAAAATTAAAAGGGCCTGAATTAGTTGCTTGGGTGAAATGGAAAAGGCTGAAAGTAAACCATCAAAAAATAAACTGTGCAGGAGGTGAGGTTGTATATTGTGTTGTGTATTGTTGCCCTGTCCTTGGTTCTCTACCTACTGTTGTTGTGTTGGTTTTCTGTTGTTTTTTTATTTTTTTATTTATATGAATATCTCATGCATTGTGTATATTGCACTGCAGCCTGTGAATTTTAAATAAATAAAACTGGATCATGAAAAATAAACATTTTAAAAAGTAATTGAGTAAATAAATAGACAGTTAAGATTCAATAAAAAAAATAATAATACCAACACACTCTGCAAATTCCTGCAGAGAACTCAACCTCAATTTGAGAAAGACTGACAGAAGCTGTAGTTACAGTATGTGTCATACAGGTTTACCAGGAAATACTTGCTGGTACTTTCCACATGAAGCAAATAATGTTTTTTTTTCATGCTAACACCCTGCCTGAAAAAACAAATCACTGCTGTCGCAGTGCATGACCACCCTCCTTACATAGAACCAAAGCTTTATGAAGCCTGGTTAGTTGATGCACAATTAACATGTGGCCTAATTGGTTGTAAGCTGCAGGTTTGGGAGCATGGTCTCTGGGTGGGGGTGGGGGGCTCACCACTGGGCTGGCCCGGGCTGAACCGGCTCTGCTGGAGACTCTGGAGCCGGAGCTGCGATAACTAGTGTATTCTAAAGGCTGAGGAGGAAAAAAATGTTGTTATGCTTCTGTCTCCATCAGAGCATGCACACACCCACTCTGAGAGAACGGTCACCGACGCATGGAATCTCAACGAGCTACATTTAGTGTCGAGTGTTAGGTTAAAAAAACAACAACTCCCGTGCAGCAACACAAAAGACTGAACAAAACCAACTACGGTGGCCAGGAGGGTCAAACCAACATTACAACACGTGCAACACTTTTACAAAGCTTGATATAAATTTACATTTTAGAAAATAGTTTTTACGTTTCATAAAACATTAAATAAGTTTAAAATTCTGCATAATTAAGGACGTTCCCACTTTGAGTGACAGGTGGTAGCCTGAGCTAACAGGTAGCAGAGAGTTGGGGGGGTGGGTGTCAATGTCTGACATAACCCCCCTCATTGTCCATATTTGAAGTATCCGAGTGTAAAGTAGAGTAAAGCTCAACCAACATGGCCGACCATGCTCCACCCAGGCTCCGCCCACTCCAGGCTTAATTTTCAAGGTTCAGATTCCAATGGGTGACGTCACGATGGGTTTGTCTATAGCATAAAGAGTTGGAAATAGAAGTCATGACGGGGGGCAGCAAATACGAGTTGTTGTCGGTGAAGGTAACCATGGTGACCAAAGATGGACAGAGATCAGGTGATGTTTCATTGAAACGGCGCTTTGTTAGCAGCACTAATCACGTTCATTGACATCCTTCATTAGCGGATGCTGTGCTGAACTTAACGTTGTTTAACATTATCCAGCTGTTGAGACGCCCCCTGTGCCTCTGGTCCGTTGGTCTGGTCCAGGCCATTTTTATCTTATTTACCTTTTTCACAGTCCTCTCTTCATGCAAACTTCAATTTCCCCATTGTGGGACAAATAAAGGTTTTTCTATTCTATTCTATTCTTCCATGGTCACCATCAACAACAACAACAACTCGTATTGGTCGCTCCTGTCATGACTCGGAGTTGGTACATTCCCTTTCCAGTTGATGGTGATGCCTGTAAATGTGTTGTACTAATGTATTTTGTTTGTAAAAATGTTTTCTAAAATTTGTCTCAAGCTTTGTAAAACTGTTTCACGTTTTGTAATGTTGGTTTTCACCAGCCACTGTAACAAACACAAACTGCTGCATAGTTTCATCACAGACTCACATTCAGACTGAATATATTAACTAGTTATTAGCATTAATCCAGACAGACACGGTTCACAAGTCAAAGCTATATCAGAAATGTTTTTACACATACAGACACATGTGCGCGGCACCAATCAAAGCGACTCTTACGTGGCAGCTGGAGCCAGTGACTCGCCGTGACCCACTGTAGACACTGTCTTCATATAAGGAGCTCTGTACGACCACGTCACACACACAGACACACACAGGTTCAGTGGGTTTGATGATGATTTATATGATGAGGATTTTATCAGGTGACTTTGTGCTCGTTGCCCGACTCAAACCAAATACACGGTGGAATTAAGACGTCAGTGTTTTCAGACCAACACGCTCACGTTTAATCGCTCGTGCTCGTGTGGATAAACGACGGCAGGTGTCAGTTAATAGTGGGTGGAAAAGGTGTGATAAATATAACATAGGGAACCAACCCTACGATAGAGCTGCTGGGAGATGTGACTGAGTGACCTGTAGAACTACAGGAAGGAATGGAGAGAAAAGAGGAGGAGTCTGTGAAGAGTCTCCAGGTCATAATGTGTCTGAAACGAAGCTAAAACAATGTTTGAGTTCTGTTGTAGACACTTCACCATTCATCTAAGTACAGGAGAGTTTCCATCAATGGGAAAACAATCAGAGGAGGTAGATTTGTTTTCCCATCATGCACTTTGAGAGACATACACATACGATACTGTCGGTTTAAAGGTCGACTTTATGATGATGCATTTCGACTTTTTTTCTCAAAACTTCAACTTTTTTTTCAAAGTGCATGATGGAAAAAATAAATCCACCTCCTCTAATTGCTTTTGTGTGGCACTAATACTCTTGCGTATATAAGCAGCATCTTCACTTTAAGCTTTGTTTTAGACAGAGGCAGTGGCTGCATGAATAAAGATTCACTGTCTTTAGGTCCATATAAACTGAACCGCAGGGAAAAATAAAATCTTGCGTGCAAGGATTTCTGCGTTTCGGTTTCCGTGTATACACACCTGGTAACCATTGAAAGCTGAGCCTGGGTTTCTGGAAGAGGACAGGCCATTGAGGCCGTACAAGTCAGAAGAAGCATAAGAGGCCTGAAAGGTCGAGAGGGAAGAAGAAAGCGAGAGTGACGAGCCAAAATAAAGAGGATGGATATAACTTTTAGCAAAGTATGGAACATATGAAAGAGTGAAGCAGGATGCAGGAGCACAGTGGAAATAATCAGGACTTTAATACATTTCTATTAGTGTTATTTTAACCTATAACCAGGCTTTGATGTTCTAATGGTGCTCAGATATTTTACAGAAGTAGCTAATAGGTAAAGATGCATAAAGACCCAGACTCCCAACACAGCATGAAAAGAAATTCCTACGAGCAACGAGCTTTTACTGAGATGCTGCAGACTGATGCAGGACCACCCACCGGCTGCAGGTCTAATCTGGAGCCACGAGACACTCGGCTGTCATCACTCAGTCTGGAGCTCTGAGAGACGGGGGGACAGGTGACAAACGTCAAACACACCTAGACTCAGCTCGTCACCGTGACAACACACGGCAGCTTCAGCACCATCGAGTTCAACAGAGCGTGTTCAAGCCAAGCTTTTACTGTGAACATGTTTAAATGAACGGCAGCATGTTCCTTACAGAGGTTTGAATATTATCACATGAGAATGTTTTCAGGCCAAAAACAACACCCATTTAGGACATAATCAAAGTAACTGAATGCTGTTCATGCACATGTTGGAGCTCATTCATGGTCTAAACTCTAAAGTTTCTATCACAAAAGTCAGAATCTCTCCAAACGGTTTTGTTCTTGAGTAATAAAAGTTGGCACATAGTTAAAAATAAGACGTTTTTGCCGTGCTGGTTGAATCCTATAATGACTTTTGGTCAATGAAAATGAGCTTTCCAGTGACATATTGCACTCAAACACAACTTGTGTACAGAGCTCTGATTGGTTCAAACTCTACTGCTGTCCCATATAAAGGATTAAATCCTTCAGTAAAGGAGTGGGTGGTGCAGAAATTGTTAATTAGGTGCTAATTTCCAGAGCCCATCTTTAAAACCAGGCATCTTATGGAAGGATGAAGCCTTCAGATTTTACTTGGAGACGAATAAACTGATTAGCATTAGTATAATAATCACAGGATATAACAACAGGACATCATTTCTGCATGGTGCAAATAAATAAATTACAAATCAATTCAATAATAATTCAATGTTACGTAGGTTTTATAACCAGGCACCAAGCCTTTTTTATCCAGAATGAGAAACACACCCTAAATAATTTGTCGGGTTGGGCAAATCAAAGGCAAAGCCACATATTGTTGCAGAGATTACGCTGCTCAATCATCAGAATTAGGAGGGGCCAGGATGCACGGTTAAGTCCACCCTGGCAGAATCATTACAGGATTATTGAGGCATTAATGAGTCCAAACAGTCAGTTCGACACACGGCTACTAACCCTGCTGGATATGACGCTGTAATCGTCATCGCAGTCGTTTCTCTGCAAACAAAGAACAAGGATGAAACACACGGCTGCCATTTCTCTGTGACATTTACGTTCGGCCTTTTGCATCTTACGTCTTTGTCTTTGTGCTTATGCTTCTTCTTTTTCTTAGACTTCTTATGTAAGGACGAGGCCTTGGAGTGAGAGAGAGAACCAGAGCAGCGCAGTCAGAAACCAAGACAAATCTCTTCTCACCACGAAACCAGAGAGTCTAAGCAAACACACAATACGTGCGCGCACAATGGCCCATTCACACGGGCCAGACAGTGGTAAGAAGTGCACTCATTCAGCTCACACACTGGGCCAAGTATCCAGGATCTCATAACCCCATCACAATGATTAGCACGGGGGATTTTTCCACATTTAAGGCACAAGAGAAACAGCCCTCGACATTCAGAGACATAACAGAGACTGAAATAGTACAGGCTGTGTTTTAGTTGGAGGACGACGGTGCGGTTCTTTTCCACACATTTCATATTAGTCAGAGTTCCTTTACGACAGCAAAGATGAGTTCATGCCCAAACACACTCACTTCAGTTCGTTCATATACTGTTTACTACGTCTTATGGTCATTTATTCACGGGTCAGAGCACAAACATGCTCACGTGCATCTCACATAAAGTGGTTAGAACATAGAGCTGGATGGTATGAACAGATAAATAGCTGGGTAGGTTTTTTTTTTCATGCATAATCACAACATTTTCTACTGGTTGAGATGAATTAATGCAGTAGATTAACTAAGGATGAACTATTTTACTGTGATGATGAGTAAATATTGTAGAATAATCTCACACTAGTAGTAAAACAGGTTTGCATGGTCCCCTGTGTTAGCACTGACTGCTGATGTGGAAATCTGGGCACATTTACAGCTCAGAGATTATAAATAAAAGAATTAAAGAATTAAAAAATATGAAATTAACAGGGACAATTACGGTTTCATTTATTTTGACATATTTATTCATATTTAATGTCTGTAATGTCAATAGCAGTGTGACCACCCACCGTAATAACTCTGTCATTCATAAAAAGCTAAAATTGGGGACATTTTCAGGGACAGCTTTAGCCGGGGGACAGGTCGTCCAAAACGGGGACAGTCCCCAGAAATCGGGGACGTCTGGTCACATTAAAAAAACCCAAACAGTCGACACAGCACCATCTTCACCACACATCACCTATAGTGACACTATACTGAAAATGGTCCGGTCTGAAACTGTGTAATCAAATATATATATATATATATATATAATATAATCAAATAAAAATTCATATCATAACCGGTATTCGGTATGAACCCGTATACTGCCCAGCCCTAATACAACATATCCCAAACTAAAATCCATTCTGTTCACCACATGCATGCTTTATAATAAATCAATGAGTGATTAGTATTCATAAGGAATTTACTGTCAAATCATAGGAAATGTTAAAGAGCCAGAGTTAATAATTCATCCACTGTCTCAACAATATCAGCCCTTACCCCACTATACGCGCCAGCAGCGTCCAGATCCGACTGTAAGAAGACACAATGACATCCTCATCACACACAGACACACTGTCTCCACATCACAGAAGGATTCAGAGGACAAGTCAAAAAGAAAACGCAACTAAACCGAAGTAAAAGGTTAAAGAAACGGGACGGCAGCCTCCACGCTGGAGAGGACGTGGACACAGTGGACACAGTGGACACAGTGGACACAGTATCGCAGATCACATGCACATTTTCTGGAGTTTTCTTAAACCTTCTAGGAAGGAGTTCAGAGTCATATCAGTCAAGTCTTGCAGTATAATTTTAATTCCACCTGTTCACAGGCCAAAAAAAGACAGAAACCTCCTGGAAGGTTTATCTGACAGATACAGCAAAAAAATCCATAACAACCTCCCACGATTAATCAGATGAAAGCCATAAATAAAGACATCCAAACTATGGAATCATCACTTCTTTTTCCAATTCAATACTTTTGTGCAAACACATGTATATTTTTACCTTATTCTATGTTATTATTTATTTTTTACATAGTTCACTCTTCATTCTCGTTACTTTTCTGTTGCAAATAAAGGTTTTCTTTTCTATTACGTACAACTGTCTATGATTATGTGGGAATATGGGTGGAAGTGAACATGTGCACAGACACAATGTAAATGTGTGTATATATCTTTTGTTTATTTGTTTTTTGTTGTCGTTTCATTTTGCTTCCCTTCATGTTTTTGATTTTCCATCAACAACGGCATCGTTAGCACGGTTAGCATTCACCATGCTGTTACTAAAAAAAAAAGAAAAGTGAGCAGAGGACGGGGGAGAGGGATGTTTGTGATACTGACCCTGACGCTGCCTCTGCTTCCCACAGACATGCGCTCATCGTCGTCTGAGAGCTGTGTGAGAGGGACAGAGACGAAGGTTAGAGGTTTTAAAACGGATCAGGTCACATTCAGACGTCATTTGTCACTTCCACACGTTTAAATATCCGCCGGTCGGTAGAAGACAAGATTACAGACAAAAAGGATGAAGGGATGGAAACAGAGGGAGGAATACAAACCGTTTGTATCCTTGAAGAACGTGAGTATCTCTCACTGTCCTCCTGGATGAGGGAGGGAGGGAGATGGAAGAGAGAGATGACGGGTGACAAAAAAAAGGATGAGGCAGATGGTTTGAAGAAAGAAAGAAGAAAACAGCTGCTTCAGGTGCAAAATGACTTAATTTAAGGGTTGCCAAGGTTACACAACTTTTTAGTTTAGTTTTTCAAACGTCTTCACCTTGAATCTGTGCACGTCTTCAATACTTTGTTGAAATTAATTCATTATTTATTCTATTTTATTTTTATCTTATTTATGTTTTACACAGTCCACTCTATCTAATATTCTTGTTATTTTTCTGCCCCTATTGTTGCAAACTGCAATTTATTTACATTTTAAAGTTTTTCAAATTCTACTGTGATGTTTTTATTCTAATCATTCAATAAATCTGTGCTTTTATCAGATTTTAAGGTTAATATTCTAGTAGAATTAGCGACTACGTGTACTTAAGAGGGACGGGTTCTGAAGTCGGTTCCATTTTGGATTCAGGTCACATTTGTGCATTCAGTAAACACTCAAATAATAAACCTGTGATCTCTCTTTGATAATTAGTTCTACCTCTTCCCGTCTTCAGTCTCCTGCTTGGAAGCAACAGTGAGAACTTGTGTCATAATGTGAGGAGAACTACTTCTCTGCTGTAGACTCCATGACGCATGCAGTTATT
This sequence comes from Mugil cephalus, assembly GCF_022458985.1. NCBI lineage: Eukaryota > Metazoa > Chordata > Actinopteri > Mugiliformes > Mugilidae > Mugil > Mugil cephalus. Next base: position 24,637,701 of record NC_061781.1, on the reverse strand, counting down.
TGAGGCCACGTTATAGAGTGATTAAGTAGGCTTTTTTTTTTTTTTTTTTAAACTTTAGCTTAACTTCTGCAGCTGCAGCAGAACAGGAAAATAAATCAGAAGCGGATCAACAAACGTCAGCGCAGCAGCTTCACTGCTGGGAGAAATAAAAACATATGCACACATTTCTTAACAGTCTTCACCAACAACAGCTTCACCGATTTACTGCAGGATTCAAATTTAATAAACTCTTTAAAACCCATCTCTAGCATGTAGACTTTGTGGTGACGTTAGCGTCGGCTACATGAGCGCCGGGATAAATCACCTGCTTTCTGGTTCATTCCATTTAATCCAGAATTAATTTCCACCGACCATATGTTAAAACCAAGACAGACAAATCCAAATCACTTCAAAGCAACGTACACACGCATGCCCTTCAAATCACAACCTGTTATTAAGCCAACACACCACTGGCACACTGTTAGCTGACAAACCTAGAGTCATTTAGCTTCTGTTGACACCAAATCATAGCGCACACATAACCTCTTACCGTGGAAATGGATTAATTGAACTGAAACACAGCGTAGTTAGTCAAACTGCAAGTCACTCACACTGCACATCCTTTTTATCTGTGTGTTAAAGCTCTGGGATCAGGGTAAACTTCAAACTAAATAACTCGGGGGTGAATCCCGTGCATGTCTCACACCAGAAGGGCAGATGGTCACGCTGAGTCAAAGCCAAGCGGGCGCCCTGCTCCTCCGGATAAGTGGATTATCATTAATGGCCGAGCTCTGATTCATTATAATCTGTTACCCCCACCTCACAAAAAAAAAAGGCTCAACAGGAATTACGTGGAATTCAACGCATGCACGGAATAGCACACAAGTTATGTTATTAGTGTCGTCATCACGGCACAGAGTCTGTACCATCCACTGTTCAATATCTCCCCATTTGCTGTCGGATTTGTCGTCTACTTTCGTGTTCAAGCCGTAGTATTTCTGAGAAGGGACAAAGAAACCAGGGCAAAAAAACTGTCATTTTCTGGGACACGGGTGAAGCACACGCCGTGGATAATAACCGTGCTTAGGTCAGATAACGCTGGAGCAGGCCTACCTTCTGCACCTGAAAGATCTACACAGCAACAGCAACGAGCAGCACAGGAGACAGAGCGGATCAGAGGGAAGGAGGAAAAACAAAGTCAGCCTCATAATGATGTGTGATGGCGACAGGTGTGAAATTCAAACACTGAAAAGTCAAATGTGATTAGAAGAAAAAAGAAACAAGAGCAATTCAAGCAGGTGACGTATGTCGCTGCTGCTGCACAGTTCGACTAATAGGACCTGACTAAAGAACACTGGAGTTCACTGGAGACTTAAATACTATGAGACTGGGTTACCAGGGGCCTCATGCACACAGACTGGTGTGGTGGATTTCCTACTAAGAATGAGTGTAAGCTCCACCCATGAATCCTGATGTATGAAGAACCTGTATGTACACATGAACCCAAACACTTTTCCCTGTGTCCCAATCAACATGTATTTGAGTACACATGTTGAAGTACCCCACGCCCCCAACTGTTAGGTGCATTACCGCCACCATCTGGACTGGAGGGTGAAGCAGGACATTTGAATTCTATCGATAATCCCCAAAATAGCCATTCAAATATGGGTCCCTGCACCTGAGATTTCCCTCTATGCAGAATCAGAAAATTAAAACAAAAGGATGAGTAGGGCAGGAAAAAAAAGAACTTGGTTGTCAGTATTTAAATCGGCCCCACCTCCACACATCTTCACATTTATGTTTGATTTAATGATTTCATGAAGCACAAACACCCTCTGTACATGAGGCCCCTGGTGATCTCCCATGGTTGGTATCTGAGTTTGTATCTCTGGTAGCTGAGCAACATTTAAGATAATCATTCACCACTGACCCTCTTATCACACAGTACGTTCACATGCATATGAAAAGAAATTAATTATTGCCTTAATCCGACTTCAACCGGACAACTTAAGTGCATGTAAACACGTTACTCTTATCCGATTAAGACACACAGATAATGTGATTGGAAATTGTTTTTCTCCAGCATCTATGCGCTTAATCAGAGTCTGCATGGTTTCCTCCAACCGCCCAAAGACGGTGCTCGTTAGGCTGATTTTACACTGGTCGTAGGTTTGAGTGTGAATGGTTGATAGACTGGAGACCTGTTCAGAGTGGACCTCTCGTCCAATGACAGCTGGGATACCCACTCATATTCTATATCCTAGTTAAGGCTAGGGATGGTTGAACCGGCGCTGACTCTAACGGTGGTAACCAGACTGAAAAACAACACAGATTCTGATGCTTCATTTCAGTGCCACTTAATTTTTAATTAGCTTAGCTCCCTTAATTCTATTGTAGTTAATGCTCATTGGTTTTTCACCTGAATGGATGGAAGTGAACCTTCAAAATGTCTAAGGCCAAACATTGGTCAAAAGTTTGTCTGGACTTCACTTCAAAAGATGCAGACTGGGAAACCTGCAACAAGCAACAAACACTTAAAAAAAAGTGTAACTCTATCTGTGCCTCCAGACTCCTTGAAAGGCCTGAAAGGAAACGTCTTTCTCAAAGAGCAGCTGTCATCTCAGATCTGTCTGGACTGGAGACCTGTCCAGGATGAACCTCACCACCTCGCGCCTAATAACAGCTGGAATATGCACATGCAACCCCCCAGAGGACGAGAGGTTACAGAAAATGAATGAATTAATGGATAAATGAAGCAGGAAACAGCAGGACTCTGTCTCTAAAAGAAACAAACCCACTGGTTTATTACAGCTTCAACTAGTCTGTTTCCACGAAAAAAGCCAAAGTACAAGAGTTTATTTGCTGGACTGTGTCTTGTGTGTGTTCAGCCACTTCAATTAACGACTTTTATCTGCAGCTGCATGAGTACGTGAAGTCTTTTCCTATGTGTTGAAACTGAGACTATGCTGTTCTTGTATTAAATACTGCTCTCACGCTCCCTATAGTTCAGTCTGAGGTTGTCGGAACAGGTCAGTGTCTCTGGTTCTTGTGGCTGGTGTGTGGTATATCACTTGTGGGCGTTACCGTCTGAAACATGGAATGTTTGAGGAAGTGCACAAATTACAGTCAATTAAAGTAGTTTAACAATGCTGATAAACACGTAAACCGATAAACTTCTGCAATTTTTTATGCAGATAAGGAGCGTTATTTTCCATGATACTCGTTTCATGTAACAGCTGCCTCCCTCCCATTCCACCTAAAGACTCTTTTCACCAACTTACTTAGTTTCCAACAGCATCTTTTAATATCAAGGAAGAGCAAAGTTTTTACAGTTTATTGGCCAACGATCTTCTGACATGAGGCACAGACACAAATTGCTCAGTGAATCCAGAAATGAAATGGTTTTAAATGGTGTTTGTGTCTCTCACACCGAGGGAGTCCAAGTCCATATACGTTGCAATGCACAAAAGCCTCACTCCTCACTAGAGCTGTGCTTGAGGACAGAAGGAAGGATAAAAATCTGCTTTAAGTTCCAAAGATAAACTGGAAAAGATGACGATGAGCAGCACAGACAGGGCTGATGAGGGCGACACATCATCAGGTATCCATGCATGTTCACTGACTACTGGTATTAGCACATGCAGGAATTACAATAATGTCACTATTTTATCTCTTTCAATAAAGCACCTACAGGGAAATTTATTGTTTCAATTTATTACTTATTCTATTTCTTCTTGCATATGTTCCTAGACCTTCAGCTCCACTGCAGCCAGTCCACATGTTCCACAGTCCGTAATGAGTCTCTGCTTTCACAGAAGAAGAAGAAGAAGAAGACGGCCTCCATGTGACCTCCCCTGTGAGTAGCTAAAGACTAGATGCAAGGTTGCATGCACTTTACACAATGTCTGCAGACCACAACCCCAACGCTACCACTTCTCCAGCTCAACGTTGAAGGTTTCACAAAGGCCAAGATCGATAACCTCAGTTTATTATCGTGTATTTAATCAGACGCTATCTGTAGCCACAGTTCCAGTTCACACGGAAAAACCTCACTGATCTATCTTCCACTCCAACGTTCCTCTTCTTACTTAGACTTAGACAGACTTTAATGATCCATGAGGGACATTATTTGGTCCCAGTATCTTAGAAAATAAAAGAAACATTCTCAAAAAGAAAACCGCTTGCACTGAGAAAAGTTCTGTCCCTACACAAAAAATAAAACCTCAAGAATCTGCAGTCAACTCATGAAAACAAAATAAATTCCAAAAGGGTGAAAGTAATAAAGGTCACATTTATTTATAAAACATCATACCATAAATGGTTGAAAGTGCCAGGAAGCTGTGATTCGTTACGACTGTTATCAGTGCAGAGACGCAATACTGTGTCGCAGTATGAAAAAATACAGCAACAACGTGCTCCACGTAGGGCTGAGTCCTAGGTTCAGGTTCAGGCTCATCTCTCTCCTGAACAAACCCCCCCAGACCCCCACCCCCCGTCATCATCATCATCACCAATACATTTCTGCATGAAACATCCATGGCAACAACCACTTCTTGCCTGTATTTATTCCCGTCATTACATCACATGTATATTTCCAGTTCTTTATCTTTCTAAATAGTTTTTTTTTCTTCTTTCTTGCTAAAAGTTAACTTTTATTTAATGTTATGTAGCAGTGACACAAATGTATATTGTACATTTGGCCAATAAAGAGATTCTCATTCTGATGAAATGAAGAAACACTTTATTTTGACTTATCAATTCATATTCAAACCTATTTAAACTACTATGTCTGTAATGTCAAAAGCAGCATGACCGGTTACCGTAATAACTGTAGTCTGTGCGCAACCTTTTTTTGTCATTCATAAAAAGCTAAAATTGTGGACATTTTTGGGGACATCTAATATCTGTGTCATCCAGGTCACTCGGAAGCAGCACCTTTTATCTGGCACACTGTTCTGCCACTTATACATGTGACGCGTTCTCCCGAAACAGTGTCTCTTGGCTCAGCGCTCACCTGTATACACCTGTATGGAGGTATATTAAAAATCATTACCGGTATGATCCGGTAAACCACCCAAACTGTACGCGTCTTTTATAACACCAGAAAAAGAATCGATGGCTCAATCTCAATGCAAATGCTTATAAAACTACTGAAATGAGATAATTAAGATGAACCAGACCATAATGTGGTGAAATAAATAAATAAATCTGTGCCCTGTGGAACACAGACCGGAGGATCCCGTCTGGTGCTGATCTCTCATTATGTGTCTGGACGCCTCGTTAGCAAAGTGAGCGATGCGTCGTCATAAGCTCATTCATCAAAAGAGTTACACAATCAGCCTCCATGTTTATCCAACTCACCAAGCTCTTCTTCTTAACCGGAGGGGTCCTCGGGCGCCCTGTGAGGGCAGCCCTCAGCCCCCTCCCCGTCAGCCGACGTCCGGCCGTCCTGCTGCCCTCAGGGGCCGAGGAGAGGTCGCATTCCTCGACAGTCAGCAGGTAACGCCGCAGACGCTCATGTAGGCAGGTTCAGATCGGAGCTCAGAGCGGTGGAGGGCGACTCGCGTTTATTTATTTATTTTTTTTCGCTACAGACCTCTCGTTAATAATCCAATCCTCCTAAATTCTGTCTTCGCCGTGTGAGGAAACGTCCAGGAGTCCCAAATGTGGTTGTAGGTGCAGCAACCCATCGCTCATGTCAACAGCACAGCAACAACAAGCTGGACCAGAGAGCACAACCTGCTAAGCTACTTTAGAACTCGGCTAAAAGGTTTAAGGGGCACACACACATTTAGAAACACACACACACACACACTGACCAGACTCAGCTTAACAATGACCACTAATCCCGTCCATATGACTGGTGTGAGTGTGTGCGTATGTGTGTGCGTATGTGTGTGTAAAGTTATTTTTAAAGGCAGGGAGAAAGCAAGTGTGACTTTATATGTTTTGACACAATAGATTTATAATCGTCGGTGAATTTACTCTATGACGACTGAGTTATCATGTTATATTATCTACAGCTCTGTTCAACCTTTTATGTGCAACATTATCACTGATCTTTATGTCATTATGTGATTTACAGTATTTTTGAAAAACAGTATTTTTAAATAAAATGACGTTTAAAAACCTAATTTCCTGAACTTTGATGATAAAAGTTCTAATTTTGTAATTCTACTGTGTAATTTCAAACAACAACCAACTTGTTTTCGGTTATTCTGAACTGGCCACTCGGGGACACAACAGTTCAAAATACAAATGATCAAATTCAAACAATTGAAACTAAAGCAGAAACTCAATTTACCATGTTTACTAATTTGCAATGGAGAAAATCCAGTAACTGTTGGGAACACGTCCTCCTCCTCCACACTAGGTGGCGATATGTGTCTTTTCTGTGGGTTAATATGGCCTTTCTGGTTGACCTATTACATCATATAATAAACAACTGGAGTCGTTCATGTGTCAGACGGGCATTTCAAACAACAACCAGATGGAGAATGGTTCAGTCTTTTTAATCTCGTATGTAATGTGTGTGTTAGTTCTGGTGCAGATAAGAAGAGCTTTCCCTCAGGTGCTTCTTCTACCGGCTCAATTTGTACCATTTGTTGCATTAAATCGGTCGTACAGACAGTATTTTCCCCACATACGTACATTGAAATGTTGTTCTACTGTATTTAAGTTTTTCAAGTGTTATATGGGAACTATAAGGCTGTGTGGTGCTAACAACGGCTAAAGATAATGGCCTGGTAAAACCAAAACAGAGCCAAAAACAGAGCAAACTGTGATTAATAGTGTATTTCTTTCAACATTTAAATTAAAACTTTTGAATATTATGAAATAAATTTCTGCCTGGTGATATGATATGTTGTCAAATGTTCCATTTACAATTTGTGTATCTTAAATAGTATAAATTTAGTTCAACATTATAGCAATAATATCATTTAAAAAAAAAAATAATTAATTTCACTCTGCACTCAAAAAAATGTAAATACTGAACACACCAAGTTTCCACCATTCGGACAAGGCGAGAGCTTTCACAGACACGACAATCTAGTTTTCAGACTTCGGCAACTGGAACGCCCATAAATCAGGTCTGACGTTATTCCCAATGCCGACTTCCACCCTCTGAGGTAAATGAAACGCACCATGTTGACCTTCTTCTTCTGCGACCGGCTTTCTCAGATGTTTTTGCTCCAGGGCCATAACCAGCTTGTTGCCAGGGTTGTGGAGCATGTGCACACGTGTTGTCTAGTTAAAGTCCCATTAAGGTGTATACATGCCAGGGAAAATCGATTTCCAATGCATTATCATTATCTGTGTGTCTTAGTCAGACAAGGAGAACTCTGATTTTAGTCGAGGAGTAACGTGTTTACATGCGCTTAAGTTGTCCAGTTAAAGTCGGATTAAGGCAATAATTAAATATTTTTACGTGCATGTAAACGTACTATCTTAACCCAACAAAGAGAAGCTTTTTATATGGGAAAGAAGAGCTGACTTGAGCAACATAAGGAGGATGGAGGTCCGACGTTACATGTGCTTATGGGTCTCAACTTCAAAACGAGCCGGACAAAGAAACTGGGCGACTTTGAGAAAAATGTTTTCACCAGAAAAGCAGCGTACGGACTGTTTATGTGCTGGGGATTACTACAGCCTGAGAATAATGTGGCTGGAAAAGCACGACTCCCCACGGTCCAAATGTTGAACCAGAGGAAGAAAAAACTCATGCAACACACCCCTGACTTGTAATCCAAACACACAGCTACACACTCAAAGTTCAACACAAACCTGAACGTAACGCTGATGTATGGTGAGTTTTGTGTGTTTGTTTGTCGTGTTTGAGGAGCAGAAACCACAGATACAACTATAACCACACTAAAGCATGTATATCCATCTTTTTCTGTGGAACTGCTTAAACTTTTACGGTTATAAATCATATAGTAATGGGTGTAGAAGTGCGCCACAGTGTGGAGCTCTAATTAAATATGTGACTTGTTTCCATTAAATGTCTTGGAACATTTTTGTCAGTTTGGCCAGAAACTGGAAACTGGAAAAGGTCCAACGCTTCCTTGAAAGAGTAATTAGTGAGCCTCCTCGAGGACTTTCTACTCATTGATTTGGCTCAATGTCGACTAAACCTCACAGCAGGAAGCTGCACTGGAAGAAAAAAAAATAATTACTGAGGCAATTTAACCTCAATTTAGCTGTTTGATGTTTCCCAAACCGCTGAAACCCAACAACTAGGACTTGACTTCATTACTGCTTCACTTGTTTTCTGTTCTATAAATGGGATTAATCCACTTTAATCACTTTATTTCATATATATTATATATATCATATGTTCATATTTAATGGTAAAACTGAAACATTCTATTTCTAATTCTTAGTTATAGTTATTTAATTAAAATCCACAGAGAGAAGAGAGCGACTCAGCAGCCAGTGACTATGATTTTAGTTAATTCTCTTTTCTTTAATACATTTGTGCCCAGCTTCGTTTTACATACTTGACACTTTCTATGAACAACAAATGCCGCTAAGACTTGCAGTTTGCACTTGACCCAGAAAACCGAAGAGTCACAGCTTAAGAGCGTAATGTTGACAGGAAATGCTTCAGTCCAACCTGGAGTGTAGCACCAACAACACTGGTCAAATCCTCTTGTTATTTAGGCCAATGCACGTTTAAGCCGCAGCATCCAGTGTGACATGGTTCAGGGTTTCTCATACAATGTTAAAACTACGGTGGCCCCCCAGGGTCTAATTTACTCACAACCAATCGAATCAGAGTCACCTGCTCTGGACCCAATTTAACCTCCTGAGACTGTTTTGTTTGGAATGAATCCTGATTTGATTAAGATGTTTAGGTGTTTGGGATTAGCAGAACCTAAGAAGTATAAAAAAAAAATAAGCATCATCTTTGAACTGGAAGGAGTTCATGTAATAATTTATGTCCTCATATGTGGACACGGGGATTATTCCACTATATGTTACTTTTTATTTTAATGCAAAAGAAGAACGTCCTCAAAGGAGAACTTGCTAATTAGCGACGTAGCTTGTTGTGTTTCATATCAAACTAGAAAAGTTATTAAGCATAAATTAAAAGTTCTTATGTTGATTAGACATTTTTATATATTTTTTAATTTCCCCCCATAAATTTAAATTTCTTTAAATACACATTAACATGAATCCAACGTATTTTAGTAGCTTAATACTGAATGAAAAATGATGATATGTATATTTATAGCTCAGGGTGAAGTTTAATATAGAACAGAATTAGTCGTGTTTACCTCTTTCTGCTGTCGCTCCAGCTCCTTCATTCGAATCTCTCTGGCCTCTGCCCTGGCTGCACGTTTAGCCGCCAACCTGGCCTCGGCCTTAGGGACGCATGAAAAACAAAAGAGAGGAGGAAAAAAAAAAAAAAAAAAACAGAAGTGAGACAGCAGCACATACTTAGATGGGATCAACTGGCAAACATGAACACATCCAGAAACGCTGAACAGGCATGTGACCAGACGTCCAGTTCCTCGACAGTGTCGCGACGGGACGTGGGAAATTTCTGCCATATTGAAAATTCATCAATGAAACTCAAGATTTACACTGACATCTGATATCACAGAATATTAAATATCATTGAACTCTGAATAGATCCCGTTCTGCATTCACAAACCCTGCAGACATTTAGTCACAACAAGTGTGTAAGCGTGTGCAGGTGCAGTGTTTCTGTTTGTATTGGAGAGTGTTGCCTTAACTCCACTCAGGCCTGAGACCAGCGCCGGGCCGTTCCCTTAAAAGGACGTCTCTGAGAGCGCGTACTGCGAGTGTGTGTAAGCATTTCCTTCCTCTAACTCTGCGGTAGACGCCGTGTGGCTGCTGCCCGTTTGCCTCTAGGCGGGGCGACTTCGTATGCCGCCACTAATGCATTTGGCTAACGTCAGTCGCCATGGCCGCGCAACAGGAAAACACAAAGAAAAGAGGTGGTTTCTAAGGAGTCGGTTAAAACACGTCATCGTCGCTGGGGGAAAAGAAAAAATCAGCAACTGCAAAAAATAAACAAAATGACTCAACGTCTTTGTTCCTCATCTGTAAAGATAAAACACTGATGAGAAAGATAATTCATTCCCATTTATAACTCCGCCTGTCAGTAACTGTATGTAAGAATAAGGTTTTATAATATCTGTCATCTTAAAGTCTTCATCTATTAAAGATAATTTATAATAATGTAATACAGTCCACTTTAAAATAATAATAAGAAGAATAAAAAGTCCTTAGATGAGACATGCACTGGCTCCTCTGAAGGTCTGATTTGAGACTAAAATATTTATCCTGTGTTTTATCATAATCAACTAACTAAAGGAAAAGTTATTCAATGATCGTGACATTTCGAGTAAAAAAAGTATCTGTACTTACTTGGTATCGATACCAAACCTCCCAGTTTAGCCCACCCATAACTGACGTGACATTTTCTGTATTTATAACCCAGCTGGTCCATTAGCAACAAACCCCAAATAGAATAAACTAAATAAAATAGAAATTCATGTACACTTGCGTATGACACGCTTTTTAATTTGTCACGTCGCTCTCTTAGTTCCCATGTCACAGAAAACATCATCACAACTATTTCAAGAAAAGGCCTGACCCATTTTTTTGTCTGCAGTCAGAGACATAAAACCCATTCACATGCACATTAGCATGAGGTAAACAAAATCTAATTCACCATCCATAGTCACGTCTCTACTTTCTGCAGTAAAACGTGTATTTTTTGATACTATTTATCCCGGGGAAGGAATTACCTCATAACGACCTCCGCTCCACCTTTACCAGTGAACACATTAAAGCTCGATTTAATGATTTCATCCGTCTAAAGAACAGTTCAGCCACATCTCCACTTTGAAACCAACACATCTGTCCAACCTTTGAATTCATAATTCCTCAAAGTGACAAGAAAAGAGGCAGAAAAAAAAGACGCAAATAAAACTAAATTGTCAGAATAAGTAAATCTCTGTGATTCAGGGGTCGATTCGCACCAGATCAGTTTTATCAGAGGACGTCAGTGTCACCAGAAATACACTGAGTCATTTCCGGTGTTAAATTTTACTTTATAAATTACAGACATGGACGTTTCACACGGGATTAAGATCACAGACGACCTCTGTGGTTATCACAAATTACCCGAAGTCTCCAGATAAAACTAGTCCCAGTGAAATAGGACTAAACAAACTGTGTTTTACTCTAATTTACTGCAGTAAAATGTATGTTTTTGATGCTATTGATCCTGAGGAAGGAATCAGCTCCAGTGATTTCATTCGTCTAAATAAGCGAATGGTTCAGTGACATATCGATTTTACGCCCAAACATCTGTCCAGACTCTCATTTATCCTCCATAATTCACCTCTGTGGCAGCGGCCCGTGTTTAATGTTGCATTGGTTAAATGTGACATTGTGGTTTTATTGAGATTCACTTCCTTATTTATTCAGCTCTCAGGCTCACACCAAGTCAGAGGAAGTCGGTGACGGTTCTGCAGCAGGAAGCCACTGGACAGGATCTGGACACTTATTAACCCCAACGCAAACACAATGTCAGGCAGCCCACCCCCCCAAACAGACAGGCTGCTGATCACTGAGTCATTATTATGTGTGTTTGTTGTTTTTGGCTCGTCTGTTAATGGAGCACATGGGAGGGGCTCTGTCATTACACGTGCAAACATCTGGATTTTTAGACTTCAAACTATCTCCCCTGGATCTTAATAAAATCAAATCAAATTTAAAAGAAGCGATGATGTAAGTTTTCTTTTTATAATTGCAACCAAATGCAGTAAATAAAAACTACAGCAGCTGCAGGCGATGCACGGTTGATTTAACTCCACCAGGTTTAATTAGATGCTCCGGGTGCTGCTACCTAGTGGTTTACAGCTTCTCCATCTCTGACAGTGAGGTGTGGTTCACAAGTATAAACCACACCTCACTGTAGTGATGTGTGCGTTCCTAAGTGCAACAGACTCATCTCTCAACCTGCTGACGTCACCGCAGCGACACAAGGTTCACTGAGCAGCAATTTAGACAATTAGTCGTGACCACGTTTGCATCTGGTCTTAAAATGTCCCAGAGGTGGAGAAACGAACTTGTGTCTGCGTCAGCGGAGTTTTAACTAGAATTTTTTGCCACCAGCTAAACTTTGTCCTCCTGTGTGAGAGAACAGTAAAATACGTTAAAAATAAATAAATTATCAGCACCTTTCCTGTCCTCGGTTTTTAAATAGACAAACGTTTAATAAGAGTTATTTTTATTTTTAGCAGCACAGTTTATAAATAAATATTTCTAATTTCTGAATGAAGTATCATCTTTATTATTAGGTAGCACATAATTAAACGTATGTCAAGCTGAATTTCAAAGCCGATGGCTAAATAAGAGCCACTGAATGATCCCTAATCATTAAAATAGTGGACAGCTGCAGCCCTAAAAGCAACCGATGACCAGCGCGTGAAGATGTTCGGCTCCGGTGGCTGATTCACTGGTCATCTATGACTGATTCTGTCCACGGTTTGAGACATGGACAAAAATAAAACGCTGACACGACTACACTGAAGGACACTTAAAGCAGGTCTGTCTGCTGAAACCCGTTTTATCCTCCGTGACAAAGCGCTGTGTCGGAAGAGTAATAGGTTATAAAGTGTACGCTCTTTGTGGCCTCCAGCAGCATAAATACAGCTCCTGAAAACGTCCATTAGAGAAGCTTCTTTGTTCTGAGGATGAACAGACACTGGCACTAAAAAAAAAAAAAAAAAAGCTCCAGGATTCAGAGATTTTACTCATTCAGTCACGAGTTTGTTGTCGTTCAGCTACTGACCAAAAATAGATAATTCACAGGTAAATTAGTGACATTAGTTTGTCTGGGGGAGGGAATATTATGCAAATTTTGGTGGACGTGTACAGTCCCACACAACACAACAATAAGTGGTGAAAACGATGACCTGACTTTCTGGTGGACGTTAAATCCAATAAGAGTTGTTTATTACTAAGGCAGCACAAATAATATCCGTCATCGCATTCATTGTAGCATGACGCTATTATAATAGTTTCCACTGTTCGGAATTCACAGCAAATTAGACTAAAACAAAAAAAAAAAACAACCCAGAACTGTTAGATAAAACTGTGGGAACCAAATAAGACACTTTGTAAAGTGTTTGCAAGCATCTCAAGAAAAAACCTCAGACCTCAAAACAACAGTATTTGGACTTTAACAGTGAGTTTTGTGTATTTGGTGGTTGATGCTGAGTCTCTGGGAGTCGTCACTAAGTTCTTATCTGTTAAATAGGAACTCGGTAACAGAGCAGAAGCTTGTGGTTAACGTAGTGGAGATGTTTTCCAGTGCATCGTGAACGTCATCATTATTTAGCCTAAGTCAACCACAGGGTTTCTCAAACAGTGTTAATACTACGGTGGCCCCCCAGGGTCTAATTTATTCCACCGTGGTCTGATAACCAATCAGAAATATTTTCACACGTTGTGCTTTCGCTGTTTTTCCTGTTGCTCCTGAAAGTTTGTCAAAACCCGGAGGAAACGACTGCAGACGTAACGTGAACTAAACGAAAAATTTATAAACTTCACCCTTTCATGCATGAATTATGAGAACATTAGTCAATATTTACAGTTGTGTTTCTATTCCTCTTTAGCCATAAAAAATTATGCAATTGAATTTTATTTTGAGGAGGTTACAAAATTGTCCACTCTGATGGTTAATTACAAATTTCTCCTAGAATAAAATAAAAATCCACAAACTTTAACAGTTATATTAATTCTTAGACGTTACTTGATGCCTTCAGTGGTTCCCTGCTATTGAAGCATTTACACAAACTTCCAGAGGCTCTCTGCATTTCTGGCTCTCTGTCGGCCATCTTGATTTAAAAAAAAAATATTTAAACAAATAGGACTTCCACCGACGGGCCAATAGGTGGAAGTGTATGGAGTGAAGCACCAGCGTCCACTGTGTTGGTTGGTTGGTTCAATTTGTCCATAGGAAGCAACGTCTCAAAATGATTGTGTTTAGTATTCATGCACAGGATGCTCTGCTAATTCTCTAAACCATTAAATGACTGTAACATATACTAGTGCCCAAAGCCAGGGACTAGTACTGGTCATTTTCTTTTTGTGTTTCTCTACAAACGCACATCTTTTTCACATCTGCACCTACACTTTCCAATAAAAAGGGGAAAAAACAGGCTTTTAACAGGTTTTTTAAGACAGAGAAGTAAAAGATCAACTACGTGATTCGACATCATCCTTGTTCTGATTCTTTATAACGTGGTAAAATATTAAGACGTCAACTCAAGCACAGATCCAGCAGGATTAGTGAACTGTAACAAAAATCTACACTTATGTTAAAAGACTTTCTATACGTGCTATTCTTGCCATTCTGTCAGCAAATTATTTAATCGTCTACATGTTATAGCTTTAGTTTTATACACAACATGTGCTTGAAACACTCATTATATTGAAAAATGAACTTGACACCATAAAAAAAAGACTAAATACGTTAAACCAACTGAGACAATAATTATTTCTTAATAAGAGGACTTTGAAAATACAAAATACACCACAATTTCCAAAAAAAACACTGCTATTTCCACACATATAGTACTTTTTTTTATTTTTTTCCCCTTCGGTCAGGAAGATGCACTGAAGTAGGCCAGAAGACAAACTCTTACATCCTTTTCCCTCCTCTTTGGCTGCTATTTATACCGACCTACATGGACTGAAAAGCGCTGCCCTCCAGAGAGAAAATGAGCCAGTTCATTACAAACATACAAGCATTCAAGAAGGGACCCTTTATTTTCCATTACTGAATGATAAAGATATTTTAAGGGCACTATCATCTGGGCCACCTTACAGAGTTCCAGTGTTTCAGCCCTTTCCTGTGTGTGTGGGTCAGATGCATGTGTCTGGCTTCTGTCCTGCCTTCTGGTCCCATGTGTCCCCTGACAGTCTCTACGGGCACCACGTCTTCAAGTGCCAACAGGACTAAATGCCAGCCTGGTGCGATTGTCTCCAGAGAGCTGAATTCCCACGCCCTGCACGCAACCAAAATGGACGGGTATTTTAATGACTGCGAGTGTTGACAGGCCAGACAAAGAGAGCGTACAGAAATAACTCTGATTTCTGACCGAGAAGAATTCGACTGTGTTTAAAGTGAGGTGGAGCCATTAGGTGCCCTCCACACACAGCCTGCTCATTGTACAGTTAAATGTGTGACGATGACTAAGTGGAAAAAGAAGCTGGTTTCCTCTTTGCAAAACCTTATAAACCTCCCAGATGTTGCCTAAAAGGGAGCGGCGGCAGAAGAAGCTCATTCTATAGCCGCAGATGAGTAGAAAGAGAAAAAAAAAGGAAATTTAGAAACTTTCTGCTGCAAACGTTTTGTGAACAGGGGCAGTTTGTAGGCTACTGCAGCACAGCAGAGACCCAAATATCCTACACATCATTTTAAACTTTTTAGGTGAGAGTCAGGCTGATACTGTTGAGGCTCAAAGTAATATTCATTTTCCATGACGTACTCTAGTCCAGTCCAGTCCACATTGTTCTGCTCAGACACAGCAGCTCTTTAAGCATCAGTCTGATTCCACCACGATGAACCACAGAGCCACAGGAAATCATTCCTGCCAGTGGCCATCAAACTGTACAACTCCCCAATCAGCTGGTTGGATAAATTCATGCACTAATGTACATGTTTCTTTATATATTTACTGGACTTTGGACTCATGTGCAATAGTTTCCCACTGTGCAAAACCCCCATATTCAATGCTACTATAGAGTCAGAGGTGTGAATGCATGTTCACTTATCGGTGCAAAAAAAAAAAAACACAGGTATGAACAAAATAGCGTAAAAAAGGTATTATTTAGAAAGTTTACAAGCTAAAGTCAAAACAGTAATACTTGACAAAATATTGGAAATATATAAAAATCATAAAATATATGTAGTTTTTTTACAGCAGCAGTGTTAAAGGTGTATTGTTTTTAGAAAACACAGACTGGCAGCATCAATGTGGTAAGAAATCTGTATTTGCACATCCTATGTTATATTATATTCATTGCTGCATGTGAGACCGGTTAATGTCAGTAATGATTAATCTGTGTTACTAGTTCCTAACCAGTAATCACATTAAAGTTACAAGTCACTGAATGTGACTATTTTTCCTATTTTCATGAGTAAGAAGATATATTTTTGATTTTTCCTGTTCAGATCCTCCACCACCCATACAACAAGAGCTAGACGCTGGTGCAAAACCAGTAAGTGTTTTTGTTTAGTTTTGTTGTTGTTTTAATAAAAACATGTATTTTAATTTAAGTAGTTACTTTTTGTAGCTGAATTACTGCGGTAACACAGTGATACTGACTTTCCCATTTCAAACTCCTGCAGCTTTTGTTAAAAGTTCAATAAAAATGGTGAAATAATTTAGGGTCAAATCACTAAAGTATCTTATTCTTGTAAAATTCATTTGAGCGACGCAAAGTGTTTCAACATGGCAGCAAAAAGCACTGATGAACATAATGGATCCATCCTCCACTGCAGCACAACAGAACAGAAAAAGCACAGGAACTGAAGCATTCTGCTGATTATTTATTGGTTCGTTCACACATAAACTCTGACACATGTTTTAAAGAGCGCTGTTTCCAAAAAAGATCTCCTCGACGTGAAAAAACTAAAATGGAACGGAGGCATTTTTAAGAGCTGTTACTGGCAGCAACAGAATCCCAGCATTATATCTGGGGCTTATTTTAAAAAATAGATTTTCCCACTCAAATAAATCTCAAATCCTTGGATCAATCACTTAAATACATGCAGTTTCCCGCATCATTTGATTAGAAACCCGGCTTCGGCCTCAAATCTCACGGGAGGCACAGGGCAGGATTAGTCCAGGTGACGTGAGGTCGATCCAGAAACATGATGGACGCACCGGCCTGAGAACTGACTGGATTTAAAAGGTACGACGAGAGCACGGCCGTCTGCACGATGCGCCAATTACAGCTACGATAATGTGGAAATGCCAGAAATCCCTGGAACCAATGAGAATATTAGTTTAACTGTTTCCTAATGAACTGATTCTGAATGAAATGCATAAGTGAAATGTGATCTAAACAAGTCAGGGAATCATATAACTACAGCCATGTTGGTCAATCTACCACCAGGTTCATGCAGCCTCCCAACAACACGATGTGCAACAGACACCGTTGCTTCACAAGCCTCTGGTTCTCAAATGCTGGAAAGTAAAAGTTAGATGTAAACATGTAAAATTACATCACAGTAAATCAAGTCTTAACATAAAGTCTTAATACTTTCATCTGAATTTGGAATTTGTGAATTTACCTCTGTACACGGCTCACATGTCACTTGTTTTTATTTTTGTAATTCTTTCATCATGTCTCAATGTAACGAGGCCAAAATGCTGCAGTTTTGATTAATTATAAAACATACATGTTGGACAACGTCTATATTTACATATATCCTCCTGAGACCCGGTGTCCTCATACGGGGACGTTACGTTTTAGATTATTCTGCTTCATTTAGACTTTTATCCTCATAACTAGATACTAGGCGGAGTTAAAACATGAAGGCATCATATCAGTGGATTCACTCTGCAGTCGATCATGTAACAAAAGGGGACAAGGCACAAAAGCTCATTAGATTATAGAGTTAAAACTTGTTTATTTATGTTTATTAACTTTTCCAGTTTCTATCAATAGTAATGAGCTGTAACTTCACTAATCAGTAAGTACTCGTTTGAGGACATTGGGACTTCATTATTTGCAATTCTGTCTTTTCACAGCCATGTTCAGTTTTATATTCTGTCACATATTGGTTATTATATTATATAGTAAAATAATCCCCATGTCCACATTTAAGGACATAATTTTTTCCAAAAAAACACTTCCTGTTCAAAGATGATGCTTAGTTTTTATAGTTCCTAGGTCCTACCGATCCTAAATACCTTGGAGAAATTAAAAATACACAATAAAAACTAAAGCTCAGGACTCAGGAGAATATTAGTAGTTTTAATATATTCATGGGATGCAGTGTCATCGGATTTAAAACAAAATTTAAACGTGCCTGATATGTATTTTCCTCACATAATGTCAATTATACACCTTTAAAATCTACTGTAATGTTTTTGTTGTCATTGAGGGGTTAGTTCTGGCTCCATAAATAAATTGACAAACGCACTAAGTTTAAACATTTTTCAGAACAATAGATTATAAATTACAACAGACATCCTTCATGACGGAACAGTGGTGCCTGACAAATGTCTCCTCGTATCAATAAAGACTTGTCCCAGTCCTGCAGGTTATTTAAGAAATGCCTTCTAGCCCCCGATATAAACTAAACCCTCAGCTCCACAACAAACTCTTGGAACAGTCGTGAAGCTCTCGGCTCTGAAAACAAACCAGTTAGCGTCTGTGCAAGCTACTCCAGGCCGGGAGCAAAATAAATAGTATGATTCAGACTTTTCTAAAAATAAAACAGCTGCGAGGTTAAAACAGACAGACTCACAGTGAAACCTGCAAACACACATTACAGGTGTCAGGTACTTTAAGTGTTAAATGATGACTTAAAAAAACTAGGAAATCTACAAGAAAAAGGTGAAAAAACTTGACAATGGGCAACAAAAAAAAAAAGACGTGAATGACTTTCAAGATATTTTGTTTGCAGTTAGTCGTAGACCTTCTTGTTTGTCTTTGTGGAAGTAAGAAAGAGCTTCTGGACAGTTTGTGTTGCAACTCCTGGTGCTACTGAAGCATGCTGGGAGAATGCAATACCTCGGAGGACGTTACACAATTTACCTCTCTGAGCGCAGTGGATAACAAGAGATCAGTTGCCGAGCAGAATTTATGTGCGACATGTTTATTTCCAGAGGATGATTTACCTCTTAATGCTGCTTTTATGAGATAACACACCTTCAAGCGAACACCGTTCATTTCTTGCCTCTGGCCAGGGATACTGTGTTACTTAAGGTGCACAAAACAACTTTTAACAGGTTGTTACATAAAGGGCTACTACACACACACAATATGAAGTTAAGGGAGGGAGTAAACTGGGGATAGAGAAACACCTTTTCCCTCACCAGACCTTTTCTCTCCTCCATTGGCCACACTGGTTCTTGCCCTGTGCCATTTACAGCACTGACGCACGTTGTTGGGCACACAGCGGTGGAATAAACTACTCTGAATTCAGGACTGTGAATACACATTTACTGCGTAAACATTTGGAGTGCCCTGCACAGCTCGGATCTTCTTACTATTGGTGCAGGCGATGTCAGGAAAAAGCGTAAAATGTGATGAAGCCGTGAGGCGAAACGCTTTGCAATATAGTGAACATTTTTTATTCTGCATCTGTTGTGTGCAGTGAAACTCTGTTCTCACATTTTACACATTTTTTGTTTTTATCTGCGAGGGTCTGGTCTAATCTCGCTGTTGAATCTGGACATTCTTGCTGTTGACTAGGGATCGTTAAGGTTTTATCCGATGCTGGAGCCGCTTTTAAAACAGTGCCGGTGCTAAAAGAATGAAAACATACAGACTTTGTCCAAAAATGGAGCCTTTTCATTTTTAAGGCATTTGGTGACGTGTAAGTTGAAGAAAATGAACAACGCAGCTGCTATAGAAACCATCAACATCATACGGATACACTATAAAACAGGACACTGCATCATAGACAAGTCTCATATTCATTCAGATGAAAGAAACAACTCAAAAAGTCTCCTCTCGCTCACTGCAGCCATCAGCCACAGCGCAACCAAACCGATTACTCTTAGCAGAACTTAAGAACCTATTGATCCAGGAGGAGCCTCATAGTCGCTGAAACTTTCCCGGCTGGATCAGGCTAGCTGGCTAGCTCCAGGAACCTTTCCTTACAATATCCAGCTTTTTCTTCAACACATGCCGTGAAAAACATCTTTCTAAGAAGATCTGCAACTAAATCGACAGCATCTCCTGCTTCCACCATCGTGGGTTCAACAAATAGCCATCAAAACACTAACGGGGACGATTTGCAGCTGCAACAGACGAACATGAACCGCTAGCTAAACAGAGCGTCTCTCTGACCGTCCAATCAGAGGACGACAACACGCTACTGTAAGACACAGACAAGGCCTAAGAATATCAACCTGAAATGTGGTTAAAGGAACAGCGTCATTACCATGTGTCATAACAACAGTGAAGACTCAGGCAGATTTCTTTCAGCACATCATGACTGAATATGATTAGATAAAAGCTCTAATGGAAAGTTACACTGACAGAAGCACCAGAGAGAGAGACAGACAAGACATAACATGAAAACATTATGCTATTGGGAATAAGTTAATTAGATTAATAGGAAAACATTAAAAGGGGAGAGACCGCTGATGTAACATAATGTAACTGAACGTGGTGGGGGCTCCATGCTATGTCCTATGGCCAGTATTCATGGACAGACATTTGGCTCTGACAAGACACAAGTGTCTTACGTTGGCTCGCAGTGGAATGTGAGAGCAGCGACTCCTAACATTGCTTCTTAAGTAGGATGTGACATCAACGCTGAGAGGCCACAGACGTAAGAAATACTACTGAAAAACAGACAAACTGAACAGGCTATAAAGAACTGGTCGACACATAACAACCACAGGTTAGATATGGACGACCTGAAAGGAGATCTGAACTCTTTGAAGCCTGTAGATGGGTTCGTTTGATTTGATTTGATTTGATTTGATTTGATTTGATTTGATTTGACGCTGACCTCCAGCCTCACGAACCAAAGAGAAATTCACTGAATGGATTGTTTTTGTGAATCTGCTTCATCAGCAAATTACGATTCTGGAAATCAGATTCTAATATCTGTATTTCTGTTTTCTCGAATATTGGCTGCAAATCGATTGTATATATGTTACCATGGTAACCGGGGGACTTATATTAACAATACAGCTCGTGATTAGAAGTGTAGCTTTTGAAGCAATGTCAAAAGCTTTGCAGCAAACACTGTACAACACTGGGTAGTTCAGACTAAAACGATGTGACTAATTTTGAATGACTACTTTCTGACTGGCTGAACCGTTCGACCGCTGATTTAGAGTCAGGGAGTCACTTCCAGTTACTCTGGTTCTACTTGTCGCTTATAGTGTCATTAGTGCTTCGTCATAGGGCTACATAGGGCTAACGTACTTTTAAACAAACAGTTTTCATGAATAAATACTTAATCAGATAAAAAGAAGAATTTGAAATCTACCTTGAACTAAGACAATAAATATGAAATTACAAAGTGCAACTCAGTGGAAACAATTACAGCTTATAAGAAAAGGCACTAACATTAGGCTTAGGTCGACAGGTTCTTTTAAAGAATCAGTTCCAACTGGTTCAATTCATCGATATCATTAGCCTTCATGTTTATCGATACTTTTCATGCTGAATCTTTACATCCAGTCCAGACGGTGGCAGTAACGCACCTAAAAGTGCCAACAGCCATAAAACAAAAGAAGAAGAAGAATCATGAAGACAAAGAAGATGCGATGTCAGTGAGACTGAAACAGTCAAACTTGTGGCTTCACGTCACTAGAAAGGACTGTAACAGCACCATGGTAAATTCAAGCAAGGGCGGCAACACCAGCAACATGATGAAGCATTTCTGGACGAGTCGCGTGTTCGACGATCTCTGATCAACAAGTCTCAGCAGAGCAGAGCTAGTGAGGATCCAGAGACCAGAGACACAAGCTCTTATCTCTTTCCATTTATGTTGTTTCCACAAAACCACAAACGCCTCCTTTTTCTAGACCAAAGAATTCACAGGAGGAGTCGATAAGGGAATCAATAAAGAATCGGATCGATAAGCAGAACCAATAACGGCATCGGTAACAATAAAATCTTGCTGATAACCGTCCCTAAGCAACAAACACCAGCCTATCAACATTTTCTTTCACCGTGGTGTTTCTCATCTCCAGCCGCTGCCGTAGCTTCTTCTCAAGGCTTAAGGCTGCCGCTGCAAGGTGCATCCGCTTATTAATTAGGCAACTTAATGAAGCCTTATCCATGCTATCGCCCCCTGGTGGTCGGCTGACCACAGGTTGAGAAACTGACATATGCAGCAGAGCATTTTAAATGTAAATATCTCCGACGATCACGTTCATTTTAATCGTGATCACGATTAAAATTTGATTAACTGTGCAGCCCCACTTCGTCAGTGTGCTTTTCCCTCAAATGTATTAAGACCACTGCCACCAACATCTTACCTGGGCTGATGTAAAGTAATGGCAATGCCACTGGAGCCCCACCCCCTCCAACCCCCCCACCCCCTCCAGCCCTGTTCCCTGAGCTTTGGAAGAAAAGCTGCGTCGGATAAACAGGAAGGAGTTTGTGATAACAATCTGCATGGGCCGTGCATGAGCTGATGTCATCAAGAGGAAACCGAGGCACAGAGACTTGACTTCCTTTTAAGGAAAGTCAGGCGAGCCAAGCCGAACCACAGCCAGCCTGCTTTGTGTGTACACATGTCAGGAAATACACAAGTAATTGTTTGGACTATTAATGTTTCTGGAGTACTTCATGGGGTAATGGGTGTTCACTGGGAAGTATTAGTCCAGTTCTGGGCGGCATCCAAAGCGAACGGCTATAAGAATAAAAAAAAGGAAATTGTGTTGTGGGGTGTGGGAAGCTCCACTGACAGCTACATGGTAATAACCTGGAAAATTAATTCCCACTTTAGATGCAGCCTTTTTCAGCCTCTAATACAGACAAACCAAACACAGAAACATGAACAGCTGCTGTGGATGAAAGTCTGGTGTCAATAACTAGTGTTACACATCATGAACACACTATAATTCCACCAAATAATCCATTTGGCAAAGCTTCCCAAAAAATCCAGCTCTTGTAAGTCACCTTATATCTGCTGAACTAATTCCAACACTGGATCTATAAAAAGTCCAAAGAAGCCTGATAACGTCAACATTGTCTAACAGGTTCCATCACCTGCCAATGATCAAGAGACATTATTAGTAAATGTCTTCCATGTCAAATTCCCTATGAGTCCTATGCTGAGTTAACCTGACCTATTACCGGTAAATAAGGTTTGGTATGACGCGCTAACAGTGGCTCTTTATGGACGGTGACACCAACCGATTGTTTTTAGCTCTATGGTCTATTATAATTTGAAAGGTTTAACATCACGAGATGATTAATGCACCAAAAATAGTTCATAATTAGAAACATGATTTCAGAGTAAATTAAAGCTGATGGATCAAAAGAAGTAAATAAATAAACTGCTATCCACTACCAGCCAGACTGTAACACAGGAGGGATTTTTATAGTTATGGCAGAAGACAGATCCTGTGGTCTCCATAAACCTCCTGAGACCCTGCGTCCTCATATGGGGACGTTGCATTTCAGGTTTGTGCAGATTATTCTGCTTCATCTAAACTTTTATCCTCATAACTTGATACTAGTTAGATCACGTAACAAATGCTATAACTTTGCTAATTAGCATTTGCACAGCAACATTCAGACACATATTGGTGACTTTATTATAACATTGATATCATATTTATATTGATATTATTATATGAAATAATCCCTGTGTCCACACGAGGACAAGCTTTGTTCCAAAAACTACTTCCTGTTCAAAGACGATGTTTGTAGTTTGTATAGGTCCTATTAATCCCAAATAAAGAGAAATTAAAAATGCATCACAAACAAACGCTCAGGTCTCAGGAGGTTTAACCCAAAATAATCTGGGGGCCTTTCACATCTTTGCTGGAGAATAATCATCTCAACAGAGCGACTCCAGAACAACTTTCACTCATGAACAGATTGTCATGACAAAATATAAAGATATTATATTTAACATTAAGGAGTATCACACTTAAACTACCAGTCAATGTTTATCAAGGGTGACGTCTACCATGTGTCAGAGGCCAATTACGTTCTCAAAAACCGACTCATTTACGCTACGACATAAAGTACTCGGGTGTAATTCACAGCGTAACAGAATGTTTGAAGAAACACAAAGTTTGCCTCTGGTGAATGTTCAGGATCATTAATGTGATGATGGATATAAGAGACCTGAGGGCTACGTGTCACTACAACAGAAACACTTCTCTACTGCACCAAAGCCTTTAATGACGTTATTTCATCATCCAAACTTCAGCTCTCAGAGCAACATTTAACTGATCTGTTTTCTTTAGCTTGTTGCCTAGCAACACTCATATCTGAGGACGGATGTATCACTGCTACATACGTTATAACTGTATTTCTGTAAATACTGTATGTGCATATAGTGAACTACACACCAGGTAAACTGCTGTTATCTACTTTATTTACCTACTGACCTTGTCTCAAGCCAACGTAGCACTTTCAGACATTCTTTTTCAGATATTTCTGGGTGGATATCACCTAGAATTATTATTAATTATCACCTCGATAATGATTCACTGAGCAAATTTCTTTTTAATGCACTATTACACAAATTCAGATTCTCATTTTTGATTTTTTCATTGTGCAGTGGAACACAGAGTTCCCTCTGTGTAAGAACAATATTGTTTCATATCTTGTTACTTAAGAAATAAAAAAATAAAGAGTTTAAGATCTGCAGGGATTCCTAACAGGACGATATGTGTATTCGGGAGCAGAACAGCAAACAACTAATGAGTCTGAACTATGAAATGTTCTGTCTGAGACACGATTCTGCACATTTATCACTGATAATATAACAAAACAAACAAAGATGAAAACAAGGATGTCTGCTAAGTGGTTACACTTCATGATGCAACAACTCTTAACGCTGATAAAACTAAACCATCAGGTTCAGTTCAGCCTTTGGGGAAAGAAAGATATGTCAACACATGAACAGGAGTAAAACTGGTTTGACTCAAATGTCAGTTAAATTATTTGTTTAATTAATGGCTGTATTTCAAATCATCTGATATTTATTTTGAACTTTAAAGAAGTTTGCAGTCACACAAAGAAGCTGAAATCCTGTAGATTTATGCAACATGTGGGAGTTTGGGTCATACTTTCTTTTCTGGTTTATACCTTTAACCAGAAGTTTCTTAATCAACCGGATGTTACACAACCACCAAAAACCCACGTTACAGTGAGTCGCTCACTCTGTAGAATCTGGGACTGAGACACTTTGAAATGTCTGTATTTCTCTTATCAGCACATAAATGATGTATATTCCAGGTAAATATAACTGTGGATTGGACTCTATGTTGCTTTGGTAATTCTTACTTACTACCTCATTCTTTTTCTATTTTTTAAGATCATTTTATTTTTATTTTATTTTACCTTATTTCGTTTTTATTTTGACTCTTGTTCCTATGTCTGTTTCTGGTTCACGTATGTTCTTTGTCCTGAGACGCTCTGACAAAACAGTTTCCCTGTGGGGATCAATAAAGTTTTAACTGGAAGGAGTTTTTATTGAATCTTAGTTTAGCTGCTAACATTTGCCCCTGAGCTCTTTATTCAAAGCCAAGGAGGACGAGAAGGTGACGAGTAAACAAATTAATATTTTTAGCTGTGTTTCCACAGTTTTTCACTAAATAAAAGTGATATTTCTGAAATTTGGACAAAGTGCTTTGTACGTGTTAAAGGTTTTTTGTGAATACGCTGTAACTCTTGTAAAGTCTCGTCCCATAATTCTCTTAAATTCTCATCACTCTGAGGAAGATGGACGTCAAATTAACTGGTCACATGACCCCTGCATCATCTCTGGTGACAGGAAAAAGCCAAAAAAGTGTTTCCATTGCAAACTTTAATATCGATACGTCTGAAAAACCACCTCATGAGAGCGTAAAAATATTTTTGCTTTACATATTTGAGAGGTTTTTAGAAATGTTTCCATGACACTATAGGAAAAGTTCCAGGATCGTGAACAGTCATTAGAATCCATCGTAAGAGAAAAATACATTAATCAATTTTCATTTAATGCTCCTGAAACCCCACACGTCAAGTTCATGGTGGAAGATGAGAATAATCTGCGTTTTGGTTTAGGACACTCCGTCCAAATGTTCCTGAGTTAATTCAAAATGATGGAATGAAACAACACAGACATTTCCAGCGACTAACAGGTGGTTTAGACTCATTGATTGGTACAGTTGGTAGCTAAGAGTTTCCTCTTTAGTATTTCTCAACAATTTTCAAATTGATTGTTTTGGATCAATAAAGATGGAACACATCAAGGTTAAAGGAACCAGGAAGTAGAAACAAAAATTAACTCAACTGACAAAAAAGAAAAAAAAAACAGCGCCGACTAGTGTCTGGGTGGAGTTATTACAGAGTGAGTCAGACTGACGAGGTACCAGAATAAATGGCTCATACCGACACAGACTGTGGGCAAGTTACAGCGTCTATGTCCCACAGTACTTTATATAAAAGAGCCTTAAGCCATGCTACTAGTTAAACTACCAGTTTAAAAACTAGCATTATCTGCTACGTCTGCATAAACACAGAAGGTGAAGTTTCATAAAGTTTGCCTTCAAAAGACAGATTAGCCCTAAATCACAATAAACAGTGATTTCACACTTCAGAGAACCACCCTTAAATCCCAACGGGTGATTTTAGTTTGGGCAGACCTCCTCTCAGCTTTGTGTGCGTCTTTGTTTTTTGTGCTGGGCAGAACAAACTCTTAACAGAAACAGTGACAAAAAGGCACATTAATAATAACATTAACAATGTGCCCGTTCCCTTCAAGTGTCCCGGACGTGCAGGACAATGTCACAATTACCCAGAACTTCCACACTATAGTCCAAAAACTAAAGCAGCAAGGCAGAAAATTCTCATTTTGTTATTTGTTTGAAAATACAAACAATCCAACACTTTCCCCTTTTTCTTTTACCTTTTCCTTCCATCTACCACTAGTGAGGATCAGATTACAGAGCGCCCCAGCTCCAGGACACATGAGTGTTGTTTGACTTGTTTGACAGATGTAAGGAACCAATTCCCCAATAGTGCAGAATAACTCGCTCCCTGGTGTTCGCTGCAGACATTCTTTCCCGCTGTGTGGTCTTCTCCCATTTCGTCCACAATTAGTGAGGTTTACAGTACTGATGGTTTCTGAGACATTTGTAATACTTATGAGAACAGATTAACCTCTTATCTTTCCAGTTAAAAAATTAGGACATACCCAAAGTAAACTGAACGTTCTGCAGCTCATTCATGGTCTATGTCTCTTTTTTAAAGCCAAGACTCTGACGTTTCTATCAGAAAAGTCAGAATCACTCGAAGTGGTTTTGTTCTGGAGGAATCAAAGTTGGCACAAAGTTAAAAAACCATGAGAAGTTGTTGGGTTTGATCAAGTCCTATAATGACTTTTATCAATGAAATCAGAAGAAAATGACATATTGCATCATGTGGCATTTACTCCAACACAACTCTTGTAGAAAGCTACTGCTGCCCCATATACCACCCAGAGGAATGTTAACACAGCGTAGTACTTACGCACCGAAACCTGAGACCCAGGCCCAGACGACCTGCATCTCCAACGAGCTGTTCTAGAGCTGGTTCATCGGTTCGTACCCAATATATATTTTCACTATGATATGAATTTTTAATATACCACCATGACATAGCGTTCAGACAGGACCCTTTTCAATGTTGCTGCATTAAAAAATGTCATGTCTGTTGTTTGTTTTCCAACATGGTCCAAACAACCATTTTATAAAAATGTTGTCGGGCTACAGTTGTAAGTTGCACTACTTTTTATGCAGAGCTCTCAAGTTGTGAGACACATTTCAAAAAGTTCACACGCTGAGAAGTGATAAAAGTCACCGCACATTAGTAACATAAACTGCATATAAAAGAGATTAGTAATATGTGAATGGAAGAGGTGAAGACAGTCTGCTCCTTGAGTCAGAGACCTATCAGCCAATCAGAAAACAGTATTTCTCGTTGCCAGGTGAAATGTTAACACCTTAAATCACACCTTCCACTAATGCAGGCGACCATGCAAACGCTGCACATGCAAAGAAGAGCTTCATCACTTCATTTTTTATTTTTTTTCCCTGAAAGTCGTAAATAAATACATTTTGTTTGGTTTAAATGAATTTGTCCTTTATTTGAGTAATATACTGATAAATTATGTTCAAATACACTTCTCTTCTTGGTAAATAGCATCATTTTCTGGAGCTATGCAAACCTGTATCAAAACATGGGGACATTCCCCAGAAATCAGTTACATCTGCTCACCCTTATAAAACTCAAACAGCCAACATGGCACCTCTTTTGTCATTTGGTGCAAGTATTTTCGTTCACCCGCTTCCTTTTTCAGACCTTTCCATCTTCACCACACCTCAGTGACACATTGACACCATGTGTGTTTAGAAGCCGTCCGGTCTGAAACAGCTGCTTATCACTGTGTAATCAAACACACCTGTATCAAGGTATATTAAAAAAGTCATATCTAAATGATCATGACAATAAAATAGTTAATTAAAACCGATCTACTGCAGTAATTCTTCTCTCAACCCGTAGAAATGTTAAACACGGTGATGCACATTTTTTGGTCATTACCTCCCAGCTTTAAGCTGCTCTACAACACACATCTGCATCAGGAGCCACTAGTTCTACGCAGAAATGTGCAGTTTCCATATGTCCGTGCTGGTGAACCACATACATCCTCCTCCGTGCCCATCCCCCACCCACAGACCCAAGCTAAATCTGGGCCGTAGCAACAGCTGATCTTTCAGGAGCATCTATTTTTAAATCTCTTTTGCAGAATGGGCCAAGTCATCAGGGCTGACATACCATCCTGTCAGAGAGGGACTTGACCTATCTGTGACTTAAAGGCACAGACGATTTCTCCACCGCACACGTGTGACAGGAGAAAACCGGCCACATTTATTGCACAGTCTTTTGTGTGTGTGTGCTGATGAGGCGAGATCCGTCTCAGTCTCCTGTTTGGTGCTTAATGCTGCTACTGGCTAAGTGTCGCGAGCCGCGTAAAACTCCACATCTCCTAAAAAACTCAGCTGGGGCAACATTCCTGCTACTGCAAATAGACCACAAAAAAAGGAGAGAAGGAAAAACGATTACCAGCTACAGGAATGTGCAACCTCAGACACCCTAACGCAGCGTAAATAGTCGGCTAAGCAGTCGGGAGAAGACGGCACTCAAACAGCCAGACCTGGCACCACAGACGTTCACAGCCACGTTTGAGAAAAAGAAAAAAAAAACTTGAGAAGCATGAGTATGTCAGTTATAAGTGACATGCAAATATGCTGAAACATCCGGGCTGGGTTAGCACAGACCTAACTTCCTCTCAGCTGTACAAGGCTTCAGAGGTGAATCAGGGTGAGCTCAGGCTTTAACGCCGACCATGTCACCTCAGAGAAAGGCTCCCACCCAACGTGCACCGACGTGCACTAACTTTGAAATTAATCTCCAATATTGATATTTAGCTTTACATGCGAGCAAAGCAGTGGTGTGAGAAGTGTGCAGGGTATCACACTTCAAAGTCCCGATGATAGACTAGACATTATTCCCACCACAAAACATCCATTTACCTGACTCTAGACTCATAATAATAATATAAAGGATTAGACACAATAAAAGAGTGTAAACCTGTCATAACACGACTTCAGCCCCCGTTAGAAACGACCACAACTCCACCCAGTAACACATGCAGGTTAGCACATGAAAGGCTTATTCCTCCTCAGCACAGTAAACCAACGTAATCAGCCACAGGCCATGTTTATGAGAGCTGCCACCGTGAGTTTGTTATAGTCTGGAGCACCGGCTTCCACGGCTGGTCATCGCGCACGGCCGCCAAACTGCGTCCAAGTGCTGTTTTGACAGCCCTGCCATATTGTTTGGGAGACTGACGCGTCAGATTTACGAGCCCACTCCGGCCCGGTGCTCGCGGCAGGACGTCGGCCAGCTGGGTCACCGCAGCGAGCCGAGGGGACAGCTGTAAAAACCTGCACTTAAACTCAACTATCTGTCTGGTCGCGCTCATAGAAACGGGAATAATGCAAACGAACGCACGTGGTTAAGCTGTAGATCTGCTCCATGACGGTTATTCAGCATTTGCTTAACACAACAGAGACTGAGATGATGATTCAGCTGGGTTTTCATGTTGCTATCATTTTGACAACTGCGCTGGAGTCAGTGGGACGGGATAAACAACCTCCTGAGACCCTACGTCCTCATATGGGGACATTAGGTTTTAGGTTTGTGGCAGATTATTCTGCTTCATTTGGACCTGTTGTCTTCATAAGATCAATGCACTTGCTTATTTATGCTTATTAACATTTCTAGTTTGACATGACATGTGCATTTAACAAATTAACATAATTTCATCGTTTCCAGTTTTATATTTTGGTTCAATTAGGTCCTACTAATCCCAAATACCTAAAGATCTTAATCTTATCTTTAAGAAATTAAGATGCATTCCAAACAAATGCTTAGGTCTCAGGAGGATAATAGTTTATTTGATTTAATCCAGTGGAGTTAAAGTGGTTGACTTCCATCCAGCATCACAAGCCACATTCTCCTAAACCATCACCCAGTTGAATTACCAGCATCTGGCGCAACACCGTCGTACAATATGGCCATGAAAGGGAATCGAGGGCAGGATCGTCTTATTAGAACTTTCCCGGCTGTACCTAATGAACTGGCGCATCAGATTAGTGTAGATGCTGTTCTATGTGCCAACTCTCAGGTTAAATAAACCAACCGAAGAGAGCGGTTTTAAAACAAACCTTAACGTGCAGCTATAGTGGATGATCTCATGATGATCAATCACCACGTGTTTTAAAAATGTGCATGTTCACTTTTTGAAAAGGAACTCGGAGTAAAAGCCTCGGTGCCTCTGACTGTGAGCGCGTCAGCCTGTAGTGCAGGGGTGTCAAACACATGGCGCCGGGGCCAAAGTGCAAATTGTGAACATAACACGACCAGAAATGCGTGGTTGTTATTTATTTAATTGTGTAAACGCGTTCGAGTCTCCTTTGCACTAAAACACAGGTTTGGAGTTATTTATAGGTTTTATTGTGTGACTGGTCCCGACTCCACTGAGATCAAACCGGGCTGAATGTGGCCCCTGAACTAAAATGACACCCCTTCTCTACAGCAACAAACATGTCGCTACCTGTCCTCAGAAAACTCTCAGCCTATTTGGGTTTTGGGGTCACAGCGTTAGAGATGCTGCTTTTAACGCGTCTCGGGCTCTTTACAGAAGCAACATTGTTTCTAACTACAACAAATATGCGCAGAAACTTATTCCGCGTCTGGCACATTCTCCGCTCACCTCTCTGGCTATGAGGTTCAAGGCATCGTCCTCCGCCGTCGACTTGTCCTTCTTGGTGGATCTTTTCCGTCCCGTCCCCTGGGTGCCCATGTTTTCTCAAAACGTCGATAAGAGTCACACTTCGTTAATCCAGACAGAGCCGCGTCCGAAGCCGCCGGGAGCTCATGTGTCGGTTTAAAAAACGCGTAAAAGTTAAGAGGCTGAGAGCAGAGCGGAGCCGCGGCTGGTGGACATTGTCTCTACATCCGTCTTCACGCTTCTTCCTGTGTTTCTGCAGCAGCGACGCGCGGGCTCGCAGCCAACTTTGTGACGGAGACTTTCTGATGCGTCCCCCTCCAAAAAAAAAAAAAAAAAAAAACTTCACGCTCTCCCGTACCAGCGCCTCACTGTCAAAATAAACAAGAAGACTAAAAGGAAATAAAGTTTAATTATAGACGGACTAGTTTTTTTGTTTGTTTTAAATTAGTGGTTTTGTACAGAAGGAGTCACTTCCACCACCTGTTGACTCGCGAGCACAGATCTCACCAACTTCAAAGAGCGTGCTCAATCACGATGCCTTCACGAGCTGTCGGATACATGAGTTGCTATAGGAACGCGACCCATATCAACGTGTCTAGCCCCCAAACTTTGTTCCAGCACCCATAAAAATAAGAATTGAAAAATGTCTATGATTAGTTGACAAATAATCATGTTGTCTCTTAGGCAGGGTTGTCTATCTTCATTGGCCTTCATGCACTGATTGGAAAGCACTTTTCTTAATTTCATTGCACTTGTGACAGTGACAATAAAGATCTTTTCTATTCTTAAAGTTTGTTTTGCACTCATTGTTCCTCCTTCATCTTCTCATTTAAATGCAATTTCTTTATTTCTTATTATTTAAACCAAATGACAGCTTTGTGACACAGTACCAAAGCTCTCACCCTAGTATCTCCCCTGAGGTGAAATATAATACTGCGTCCATTCCAGCTGAAAACAATATTTCGTTTAAATATAGGACACATAGGTTAAAGGTCTATTTGTGTGCGCTTTTGTTGCTATAATTATATTATTTTATTTTTTGCTATTATTTCAGCAGAAAGTGGAGTTAAAAATTAATCTTAAGGTTAGGTTGAAGATATGGTTGGGAAATTTCCCTCGTGTTCCTGAATGCTTCACCAACCTCTGGACCGGGACGCCATGCGGAGGTGATGGGAAGCTCGGCTCTTCTCTGAGAGTCGGCTCTTTTGACACGGCTCTCAGAGAGGAATCGGTTCTTTATTTGGTATCGTTTAAAGCCTAATATTTTAGCCCAACACAGTAAATATACATGGTTTGTGAGTTGATTTAATTGTTTATTTTATTTGATTGTCCAGCCTGCATAAGCTTACAGGAAACTATACAGAATATATCAAAGCAATTAAACAAGCAAGCAAAAAAAGAAGAAAACATCCATCGGCTCATACAGCCATAAATAAGTACACAAACACATCTTTCAAAATATACAAAGAACTGTATATTCATGTGGGATACAGTGTTTTCTGTCTTGATGACTATGCTTTTTAAATAAATGGCTAAAACATAGGTGTTCTCCTTCAAGAACATATCATACTCAGACATAAATTGTGACTTGATAAGCCCCCTTTTCTATTCAATGTTTTTTTTTTATAAGAAGCCTAATTTTGTAATTTTTTTGTTTAACACAGTGCAATCAAATCCACACAAGTAAAAACAGAACCAAACTTTTCATTTTGCAGTGAAGACACTTTGCTCTGCCGTCCCCAAAGTCTTTGAATTTCAGCCAGATGCTTGGTGAAAATTGGTGCATCTGTCTTAAAAGGTTCTTAATGTTATTTTAATTTTCCAGTGAAGACACTCTGCACTGCCGTCCCCAAAGTCTGAAACATCCTCCATCCTCTGTTCACACCATTAACATAAGTCTTCACATGTAAAATCATTGGGTTTTCTGATTCACTACAAAACTTCGGCTCTTCTGAGCGCGACACATCACTAACTGGGACGCCATACATGTTCAGGGGTTCAGTTTTCAGACAGAAACCACAGGTCCCGTCCTGTATGGGCTGCTATCGCACTCTCTCACACCCCTTTGCTATTTTTAATGATGACCGGCGAGCTCTAAAAATGGTGTTGCGTTTCTTAAAGAGAGAGTTATTGAATGACTTCACACTGGCAGTCAAACACAGTGTAAAGACCATCATTTTGATATATTTGTCTTAGTGCTATAAAGTGTGTGTATTCATGGACACCTTTGCTGATGCGTGTGCTTTATCATTAGCTTTTTCCCCTTTTGTCATAACTTCTGTTTGAATAACACAGGCCTATTGTGCTTCTACACTGAAACAAAAACCTGTCTTTTATTTCTTTTGTACTAAAACTTTCATTTGCAACCAAACTCTTATCTCCAGCAATTCCAGGTGAGCTGTTTATAGCCCTTAGTCACATGAGGATCAAATAAAAACCTAGATTATCCATCGGTCTGAAGTCTGAACAATAACTGACTTGGACGAATGGTGAAATGTCTTCAGGAAAAGTCTAGCTGCTTTTGTTTTTACCGAGACCTGGATGGTTGAGAACCTTCCTACACATATTACCCTCTGAATTAATTTAGCCTGAAAGTCTCAGTGGTTTCTGAAAATGGATCGAGTGCGGCCACGTTGCCGCAGACGGTGGTGAAAATGAACGGTCGTAACACGTGCGCACACTGCCCTCCTGTGTCGTTGCAGTGTCATGAGAGGTCGGCGCAGGAAGTTAAGACAATTCTGCTCCTGTGGGCAACTTTGAATGAGTAAGCACAGCTGCACGTCCTTAAGCCAAGAGATGAGAAGTGATAATAGATCAGAATTTCCCCTCGCTCTGTCACTTTCTGTTTGCATACACTACAAATCTCCCCGAGTGTCACTAACAGGAAAATAACCATTGAGTTTTTATAATTCCAGGCATCAGTTTGAGGTAAAGTCCTTCTAGTGCATGTGAGATTTACTTAGTTTTTTTTTTTTTTTTTATAGCTCAGCTGTGGGTGTGTTCAGGGAAGTGAAATTTCATTGCTGGCAATGCTGTAAAAGCTGCACTTTGGTTTTGCTTTTATTTTCAAGGTGAAGCTGGCGCAGTGAAGAGGACACTTTAACTCTGCTTAAATAACAGTTGTTTTAAACCAAACCTTTCCATGGGAGAAACTCTCCCAAGGGTCCCGGGAGGAGGAGGAGGAGGAGGAGGAGACGGAGGAGGAGGAGGAGGAGGCCAGCTGCAGAGGGGCGCTTTGGGCAGACGTGTGCAGACCCTCAGGGTTAAGATGGTGCTTCTGGGGAGCTCTAATGTGGGAAAGTCCAGCCTGGCTTTACGATTTGTCAAGGATCACTTCAGGAGTTCATCACCTACTGTAGGCTGTGAGTTCAGGAGTCTCATGACACTTATAGCACTATAATAAAAGTTCTTATAAGTTAAAGATTTAACGTGTAGTTCGACACCTAATCTTTGTCTGTTGTGTTGTTGTACTGCTGTTGTGTTG
Organism: Mugil cephalus; assembly: GCF_022458985.1. Classification (NCBI taxonomy): domain Eukaryota; kingdom Metazoa; phylum Chordata; class Actinopteri; order Mugiliformes; family Mugilidae; genus Mugil; species Mugil cephalus. The sequence continues at coordinate 24,602,974 of NC_061781.1, read as the reverse complement.
TTTATAACTTGAACTGTGGTCTGTACTTTATTCATTTATTGTATTGTTTTGTCCTGACTGTGTAGTGCACCGTCAACTGTATTATTGTCCCTACTCATATAAATATATATATCTTTATCTAGCATAGCTCAGAATAAAAACAGAAAGCATTTAGTTTCTTTGAATTGTACAAAGATCGGTTTAAAAAACAAATTGTTGTTTGGTGAAGTTAAGTGGAGCCCTAAATATTGTGCAAATTAATCAAGCCAGAAATAACATTCATTTCAGAGCTTTAGAGGAGCTGGTAAATATTGTTAAGAGTGGAAGGAGCCACTCTAGATTTTTCCCATGTGCTTCTTAGGTGAAACAGCAACACGGTGAAACTATGAGGAAGAAACAAAGACAGGAAACAAACCAGTAAGACTTCCAGAACACAAGGAAAGAGAGGACACGACACAAGACAGCAGGAAACAACCAGGCACAAATAGAACAACTGAATAGATAGATTCTAAATATTATATTTATTGTCTAAATTCACTGTATGTATACAACCAAAAAGTTATATTTTGCTCATTTGTGGTGAAACTGTGCACCATCAGACTGCCTTTATTTATTTATTTTTTTTTTGAAAGCCTCAAATCTCAAAGAATGTCAAATGAGTCCCTAAAAGGGGAGGTGCAAAGCTGTACCTGTGCACTAATAGGTCTAAAAAATAAAATATTTAATAATAAAGTCATGACTTGGTGTAGAAAATATGAAATGAAAATGTAATAAAAAAAAAAAAAAAAACATTTTATTCTCTGTAAAGAAAATAAATGCTAGAACGCTAAAGTAAATAAATGTAATAGTTCAGATGTGTAACTTAAAAACATCAGACAAAGACACAAACACTTTAACTGCAACTCTACACCGCTACAGTCAGAGAACAGAATAATCCCATGTGCCCCCCCCCCACTCCCTCCAGGCGCCTACCTGACCCAGGTGGTGCATCTGAGCGACGTCACTCTTCGCTTTGAAATATGGGACACTGCAGGGCAGGAGAAATACCACAGCATCACCCCGCTGTACTACAGAGGAGCCCACGCTGCACTCGTGGTCTATGACATCAGCAAAAGGGTGAAGAGAAACACACACCTGAACACAACAGAAATGACCTATTTTACTGCTTCATATTGGTTTGATGTGTTTTGTTCTGTACATGTGCTCTTGTGCCACTATAGGAAACATTCATCAGAGCTCAGATGTGGCTCAAAGAGCTCGAGAAACAATACGTTCCAGGCTCCACGGTCATATGGCTGGTGGGCAACAAGGCAGATCTGGGCGAGAGTCGACAAGTGTCACTGCAGGTATGAGTACACTTCTTATTTTATTTAATATGCAGAGTTGGATTTAAATTGTGCCTTAATCTGTTTGTCCCGCCCATCATCCTGCAGGAAGCTCAGACTCTAGCCAGTGAACGGGGCTTGTGCTTTACAGAGACCTCGGCCTTATCCGGGGACCAAGTCAGTGAGCTGCTTCAAGCTGTTGGTGAGTTTCATTCATTCATTCATTTTCCCTCTGGGGGGTCTCAGCTGTCATGGGAATTATGAAAATAACACCAGAAATAGCCAGCTTTAATAATTTAGTTCACCTTGAGCTCAACCTTTCTCACCAGTATTATACTTTAATATTAAACATCAGATCCAAGATGGCGTCGTGGACGGTCTCCTCTGTAATGTGCTCTCTGGTACTTGCTGATATTTTAATCTGGTCCGTCCTGACTAAGTCCATCATGGTCTGGTTTGGATCCTCCCCCAGACATGAGAGGGACAGATCAATCAGGTCTGCAGAGACGTTTATTGCTGCTGACCGTCCCTTCATCCAAGGCTGTTCTAAGACACTCTGAGTGCCCCAGGCAAGAGGCGCCTGTGGGGCCCCATTAGGGAGACAGTGTCTAAGGGGGTTTCAAGTTGTTTCGCTGATTACTGACTGAATGTCGCCCATTGGCGTCCATAGGGGTTCCATCATTGTCATTGATATGGACCAATATCAGCCATCTCTGGGGTCCCCTTGGGGGCCCTAGACCATTGCCTAGTTTGACTGTCCACTTGCAGCACCCTAGACCTGGTCTGGTCTGGTCTGGTCTGGTCTGGTCTGGTCTGGTCTAGGTGGGTGCTACATGTCTAAGTAAAATCCACATGAATTAATGCCAGGTCCAAAAGTTTCCCAATAGAACACTGAACTATCACAAGATGGTTTAAATGTTATTTACCTGCCAGTGGTCATAATGTTGTGGCTGATCGGTCTCCTGGAGGCCCCCTCATTAGTGTCTACAGATGTCTTCCATCATTGTCATTGGTATGGACCAATATCAGCCGTCTCTGGGGTCCCCCTTCCAGCTCTGGCCTTAGGCTATGGCCTAGTTTGTCTGTACGCTTGCATCCAGGACCTGTACAGGTCCAGGGTCAGGACCTTTCACACCCCGGACACAATCAGTTCAGACTCCTCCCCTCAGATCGCTGTACACCAAAACCACCCCCCATAAAAGCAGCTTCTTCCCCCGGGCTGATGAACTCTGAGCAGTAGTGAAGATGGGAATTACAGCTCCCTTTAGAGTCGGCTCTTTCTGCTCCCAACTGGCTTTTTTGTTACTTAAATTAATTTATTACCAAATGATGTGTATAGTGTAAAAGGAATTACTAAAAGAATTACATCATAATAGTTGTTTAGTATTTAAATGGATAATGACTTTATTTTATTCCTTATTGAACTGCAACAAAAGATATATATTATTGTTCTTATCTTCTGTAAACACTTGTTGTCTAAGGGACGGGTGGTGGTGGTGGAGGTAGATCATAAAATAATAATATATTATAAAATACTAAAACAAAAATGGACGATTCGCTTGTGCCTCTTGCAGTTGTTTGTGGAACATGCTATATAACTCTACATTAATTGTGTTAACGTCCATTGTATATATCGTCTCCTGACCTTTATTTTTTCTACATTCTTTAGTCAGAAAGTCTGATTTATGTCTTCAACAGGGGGTGTGCGACCCCTAGGGGGTCCTGGGAGGTACTGCAGGGGAGAGGTAGTTCAATTTTCCCCCACAAATTTAAATTTCTTGAAATCCACATTAACATGAAACCAACATATTTTAGAAAACGTTATCTTTCAGTCAGCACTTTACTCATTCAGTGATACAGGAGTTGTCTCATCAGCCACTATTTCACACAGAGCACCACACTATTTGAGACCTGTCAATCTAAGCCTCCTGTACACAGAAGGCCCCGCCCCTACCGCTGCTGAGCCAATCACAAGGTCCGAGAGCCTATTTAGTCCCCAGGTGAAATGCTGCTATGTTTATGTCAGGTATGTTTCGTTACGGGGCAGTGGGGAACTCTACTGTTGCACATGTTTGAAATAAAATTAATATTGTGTATTAGTTGAATAGCTTAATATTGAATGCAAAATGATAATAATGTAAATTTATAAATAGCACTAGGCCAAGTTTAACATAGAACACATATAGCAGGTAGGGGGTCCCTGCTGAATCTGTCAATCAGTTTGGGGTTCGTGAACTGAAAAAGACCTCTAGTTTATGTTTTTATTTTTATACTTTGTTTTGTACCAATGAGTCAGATTCCTTGTACGTATTTGGCCAATGAAGCTGACTCTGATTCTAAACTAGAGCATCCTGAAAAAAAAATGCCTCTCCATCCAGCTGACAGACTCATTTTAGAGAATAAATCTCATGCACCACTAGAGAGCAGTAGATACTTACACGGGGTGCAAATGCAATTAATCGCTCTCATCTAACTGGCAGCATATGAAAACTGCACATCACCATCTAGGTCAGAGGTGCGAGTTTTTGCAACAGATTAAATCCTGGCTTCCACAATGTTTGCATGCTTGTGCGTAATAGAGCTGTGTGGTAACAGAGCTCTGCTTCAGCCCACAGAGTGTACGAGTACATCGGAGGAGAGCAGGGAGTTCTATCAGAATGGCAGGAGGTTCCCCTGGTTGAGCTGCATCGCAGAGACTCGTATCTTCCTTGGGGATCCTGCTGCAAAGTTGGACCTTAGCTTGTGTGACCATCAGTTGCATCGCTGCCTATGTTTTTATCTTTCTTGGCACTTGAGGTACTTGGTCCAAGAAAAAATAATTCTGATCTTAATGGTTTAAGATTCAGAATGTGTAGTTCTGTATTTTCTTGATTCCAGACCCTACAAACCAAGAGACGACACAGTATTTATCCTTTGATATGTATTAGATTGATCAATCCAAACTGTATCATATGTTTTTTTTTTTTTTTTTTTTTTTTTTTACTCCAATATCATGTTTAGAATAATGAATCTTTAGTTCATCTAGTTGAGCCATTTGTTTCTAACGCTAAACTTGCTGCATTGATTGTTCTCGTGGGGTAAAGATCTGCATCCAGGAGGCAGGACCCCCCCTCCCCTCCTCCCTTCAGTCTTAATCCAGGCCAGACGTTGAACTGATACCAAATGCCCTCACTTAGTGTGTGTGTGTGTGTCCCCCCAAGAGAGTTCAGTCAAGTGTGGCTCTCCAGATGCCTACACAATAGGGCCCTTTATGAAGACGACAAGTAGATATTTAATAAACTGATTATTTATGCCACAGTGGATTTTGGATGATGGACTTCAACAAACTGTGTTCTTATGCCAAAATGCTATGGTTATGCTGAAAACCATGTGAACCAGATCAAAGACTGTAAGAGCCTCACAGATCTGACTGTAAAATGTAAAATGTTATAGTGTTCATTATTTCTGCTCTGTGCCACTCTGAGTTTTAGTCTTGAGTTCTGAGTCTGATTGGTAACTGGATGACTGTTGTTATGTGTGGCCAGGTAGCTCCACACCTGGAGTGTTGAATGCTGCTGTTTCTCCTCTCTCTCTGAGAGAGGTAGGCATTTCCAATCAAGTAGGGGATAAAAAGGAGGAAGAGAGGGCCCAGCTCTCTCTCTCTCATTCTGGGGCAGCAGGGGAAGGTTTGCTGTCTTTCAGCAAAGTTAACCCTTGGTTTTCTTATTTTAGTTTGAGTTGGAGACCACCGGTAGTCCTGTTTGGCGTTTTTGTTTTAGGTTATACCTTTCTTTTAATTAGTGGGGGAAGCACAGGGTGCGACGGCCCATTGCGTGGCTGGCCCTGTGTTTCCCTCTTTTGTTCCTTTTGGCGGGGGTCTCCATCTCATTTTGGTTTATAACTTTATGAGTTATAACCTTTTTCCCCTTTTCTTCCCCAGTGTAAATTTTTCAATAAAGTTTCCTTTTTTTGGTTACCATGAAATCCTTGTGTGGCGTCCTTATATGTTGTGGTCTCATTGAGCCTTGTATTACTTTAATGTTATGAGGCCGTAACACTGTAAACTGAGAAGATACACCATACACAGATCAGCCACAACATTATGACCACCTGCCTAACATTGTGTTGGCCTCCTTTGTTCTGACTCATCAGAGAATGAACCTTCTGGGATCCACTGTAAAATGTAAAACGTGGTCTCTTAGTGGGGGCCTTTGGGTGCTGTAGGTTGAGGGGAGGGGCCTCTTTCTGTGGCTCATCCCACAGATACTTGATCAGTTTGGGATCTGGTGAATTTGGAGGCCCGGTCAACACCTTCAGCTGCTCTTCATGTCTGGTTTTGTGTGCCTGTGTCATTACTATGAGGGTGCCTGCATGGTTGTTTCTTAAGACTGGGGGCCGTGGGCAAGAGGCACCTTTGGGGGCCCCATTAAGGAGACTCCCAACATGTCATCATTGCAGTGTCTAGGGGGGTGTTCAACTTGTGTCTCCTCTGTACTGTGCTCTCTGGTACTTGCTGCTTTTTTAATCTGGTCTGTCCTGACTAAGTCCATCATGGTCTGATTTGGATCCTCCCCCAGTGATGACAGGGACAGATCAGTCAGGTTTGAAGAGAAGATTATTGGTACTGACCGTCCCTCCATCCAGGGCTGTTTCAAGACAGTCTGGCAACATGGGGCCCCATTAGGGAGACAGTGTCTAAGGGGGTTTAAGTTGTTTCGCTGATTACCGACTGAATGTCGCCCATTGGCGTCTATAGCGGTTCCATCATTGTCATTGATATGGACCAATATCAGCTATCTCTGGAGCCCCCTTGGGGGCCCCAGGCCATTGCCTAGTTTGCCTGTCCACTTGCAGCAGCCCGGGGTGTCTGGTCTGGTCTGGTCTAGGTGGGGGCTACATGTCTAAGTAACATCCACACGAATTAATGCCAGGTCCAAAAGTTTCCCAGTAGAACACTGAACTATCACAAGATGGTTTAAATGTTATTTACTTGTCCTGTCAGTGGTCATAATGATGTGGCTGAACGGTGTATACTCACTTTCTTCTACAGCTGCTGTGTAATTTCTCTGTATTTTCTAGTTTTTTATTAACTGCATAAATGTAGAACCTATTTTCTTTCCTGCTTTAATGATTTGTAAATGTTCTGCTTTGGATTCCATCAAACACGGCAACAACACTCATAAATATCACAAGTGACGATTAATACGACTCTCCTGGCATTAGGTAAAATATTATTTCTGTTTATATAACTGTTGGACTTATATAAAGTGACCTTTCACCCCCTGCAGTCATTTGTCATTTGGTTTTTGCACAATAGTCCTCCACGCCTTCAGCAAACCCACTTTGCGCACACAACTGTCGTTCTCCAAGTGAGGCCTTTTTACAGCTTAGTGATTTAAACCATTTCTGAGATCTTACACAATAAATCTCTAAAACAAGGCTTTATGATGCTGATTGGAACCAAGCTTCTGTAAGACTCCAGAGAGACTGCTGGTCCCACTTTGGTTTGTGTGTCGTACCGAAACAAAGGAACACCTCACACTGAGGAGATGAAATGCCAAAAAAATAATAATAATAAAATAAAAAACAGGAATGATTTAGCTGTCATTATGTATAAATCTCACTTTGAGTTTTGCTGTTTCTAATTTTGAACATGTTGTACAATCCCAGTATGTGATCCCAGCCAAGATGTTCCTCATTTTAAGCTGTGAAGCTGCTTATGAAATCAAGACTAACCAGTGAAGAAGTGGAGCCCATGAACACAGATGAAAGATGGAAAAGAGTTGATTAATAGTAATTAATCGCAATAAAGTATTTTACTATACTGTATGCAGACAACACAGTAAGTATTGAGAAAATATGTTTGCAAATGAGTATTGGAAGAGAGATTTGATGATGACAATGATTTATTATGTTTGCCATTGGTTTGTCGGTTTGACAATAATGTGTTGTCTTTAACAAAAAAATGTTGACCTCAGTTCTTCAGTATGAAATGAGAACTAAGAAATTTAGATAATGCTATTTTGATGGCAGCTGTTTCGCTACAAACCTTGTTACAATCAATTTCAATTCAATTTTTATAACATTTTATTTTACAGAACCCGAAATGTCCTGAGTGAGTAAAATTCCTTTTTAACAGGAAGAAAACTTCCAGCTCATGTGGACGGACTCATCTGACTGAGGCCAGCTGGACAGAGACAGAAAAAGAGAGAGAAGAGAGCACTGATACAAGTGAGATTAAAATATAGTTCTTTAAGTCTGTATGACTGGTGATTTAACTGGTATAATAATTAGTAATAATGCATTTTATTTATAAGCGCCTTTCTGAAATTCGAGGTTACTTTACAAAGTGAAAAATGCAGATAAAATACAAAAATATGCATGAAAACAAAAATAATAATATACACGATATAGGTTCTTGATATGATGTGGACTGCAGCACCAGCTGTAGTTTTGGGGAGTGATTTGAGGAGGAGACCAGAGAGCAAAGAGTTGCAGTAGTCAAGACAGGATGTTTAAGTTTATTTAATTTCTATAGCACCTTAAAAGCAAAGAGCATTTCCATCAAAGTGCTTCACATTCTACATGTCACACAAAAACATGTAAAATACAGAGCAACATCAGTTTATCAACAAATGAAAAGCTATAAACTCCCAGGGTGACCAGATGAAAAAATAAAAAGAGATTAAAAGATATTAAAAGCCAAGGAATAAAGATGGATCCTTAGGTGCTTCCTAAAAGCCTCAACAGAGTCAGAGCTCTGCCCCCAGCTAGCTAGCTAATCTGGTCCAGCTGGGGAAACTTTCAGATCAGCAATTATGACGAGAACTCTGAATAGTTTCTTAAGTTCTGGTGAGTAACATGAATTGTATTTGCATCTTTTATGTATAGTTATATAATTTTACTGGGCCGACATTGGTGCTTTTGCTGTATTTGACGTATGCGTCGTTGCAGTGAGTGGGTTTTTGAATCGTTCTTTGTTTAGTAATGACATTCATCTCTCTATATGAGTCCCGTCTACGATGCAACATCCTGTTTTATTGCATATCTGCAGGGAATTGAAGACCAAGGTGGAAAAATTCACGACCTCTGCTGTATTTTTCACCATTTGTCTGTTTTACTGGACGTAGCATCTAAGTGTGTAGCTATGCAGATGATGCACTCTTTTTTGTCATTCACACCACTGCTGCAGGAGAGTTGTGCATCGTCCACTGATTCTATTAATGAAATCATTCCTGCTTGCTATATTTTTGCTAATTAGGTTGACTGTTCACAACAAGTCAAACCCTTGTGACGCTCAGGTCACTGTGGAATGTGAAATATCCTTTTATTACTTAACTGTGGGTGGAGTGGGAATACGATAATGTGGCGAGGGGAGAAATACAAATAAGCATGTGTGATGGACTTCACAGTGTGGAAGAAAACCAAGAAGATGGTTTATGTGCTCATCTAGTATTACTGCTTCAAGTGAGTGGAGCCAGAAACGAAAGCCATGTCCATATGCTACAAATACAAAAACAAATTTGAGCTGAAGAACTTTACCACCATGTGCAACTGATGAGCAGACACGTGTGTAGCATTCTAGTTGTGTAGAGCTGTTACACGACTAATTGTGTTTTTTTTTTCTTCGGACACGTTTCAAACAAATCACAGATACACAATGTAGTGGGATTCTACTTTTATTCAAAATAAAACTCGACAACATAAATCCACAACGAACAGTGAAAAATGAAAACTTTATTTTTTTTTTGCTGTCTGATTCAAAATCTGCGCTCGGCTGTTGGTCCATAAACTCTGGCTACGATGAAGGACAGATGTGCATTTCTCCTCGTGACTCTTCGACCAAACCTCCCGACCGGTCTGATCCCTCTGCCTGTGTACCAGGACGGATCGATGTCTGGATCTGACCAACAAGGATGGAATAAAAAAGAAAGAAAGAAAGAAAGAAAGAAAGAAAGAAAGAAAGAAAGAAAGAAAGAAAGAAAAGTTATTCACTCCCTAACCCAACAGCTATACCCACCCAAAATCATTTTGTCCTACCCAAGAATGCCAACAAGGGGCTTGGTAACATGGGAAGACTTCATACACAGATGAATCTAGTTCAGAAAAGGTCACTTCACAAAATAACACCTAATTCAATTTTCAGTTTTATTCAACACCAATCGTCAATAACAATAAATATTAACTCAAGATGGATTACAAAGCCAGGTCTGAAACTCCCAGAGCAACATGTTTCTAAGTTAACTTTTTCACAAGATATTGGGATGAAGGTTATTGACTGTCACCAGGTATTCATTGTTGTTGTTTTTTTTATTAGTTACTTACGTATCATATATATATATATATATATGTGTGTGTGTGTGTGTGTGTGTGTGTGTATTTACTTGTATGTTTAAATATGTATATATGAAAATATATGTATCTGTATATGAATGCATGTATGTGTATATAACTATAAATAATAAGGAGTGAAAGGAAGAGGGAGACAAACAAATAAGCAAATTAGTTGTGCTTCTTCCCACCCCTTTTCAACATGTAAGTGAAATTAATGTGCTGCTTTTTTTATTTTAGTGCTTTTTTATTTATTTTTTTTTTTTAAAGATTTTTTTTGTATTGTCATTTCTGTTTGTTTGCTCATATTTACATGTCCTTTGCATGTTCGGAAAAAATCCGTAAAATCAAAATGAAATAATGATAATTTAATGAGGTGATACTTGACAATAAAGTAAAATGCTGTCATGGTAACATAGAATATGTCGCTCTGAGTTATGAATTTATTCAGTAGAATGATAAAATGTGCAGTATTTATAAGATAACACTGTGTGTAACTGGTTCCTTGTATTACTGAGAACTGAGCAGCCTGGTGAAACCTTACTTTTGATGAGAATGGAACCAGCTCCTTGAGTTCCACTCTGGGTTTGACTGAGCAGCAGCACGAGGACACAGAGTCCTGCACACATCCTCATCATAGCTCGACCTGGAGAGGAAACGAGACACACCCCCCCAAGTAATATCAGTCATATCCAAACACACGACACGCTGTGCTGCAGCACTGCAGCGATGCAGCGCTGCACGGGTTTGTCAGTTTGAAATTTGCTAACAAAGACGAGCAGCAGCAGCAGGTGTGACACAATGCACAACAATTCAATTACTGCTTTATTCTTCTCTTCTTCTACTAATGAAGAAAATGACAAGGAAATAAGAACATTTCCACCACAGTCTTCCAATGGACAGTTTGTTGGTTGAAGACAGAACAGGGTTAAAGCAGAAAGCAGCTCAATCAGGATTTTGAACAAGTCCTTTAAAACCATTCTGCTTCGTTTTCTGCCTCATCTTCACATGGACTTAAGGTCTGAGCAAAAGGCAACAAATGTGAAGACTTACCACTTTGAAGAATGACAGTGGGATGGACGGACTGCAGAACCGAACTTCACCTTGGTCTTCTGGTGAAGTCAGAGAGGATGTGACATAAATCCCAAAGTCAAGACAAACACAGTCAGTGATTATAATGAGACTGGAAGGACGAGGAGGACGATGTGGTGTCTGATCGATGTCTCACCTGCGCTACGAGGAGGCTTCACTTCCCTGGACCTGGTCCCTCTGGGTGTCGATTTCCACTTATCAGTTGTTTCATCATCTCTTTATATCCCAGCAGGAGGGGCAGCGGCGTCTCGATGCACTGATGTCACGCACATCTCAAGAAGAATACGTACTACATACGCACATGTGACTTAAGCGTTTGAGTTCTGGGAATATGGTGCAGCTTCATCAGTTGTGCAACGCTACAACAGGAAATATTATCTCCGGTATCCTAATTAAAAACACTTTGTAAACACATCAGATCTCGACGGGATGTACACTGATAAGGACTGGGTCCTTTTCATTGCAGCAACTCAAAACGGTACTCAGTAGTTAGTGTGACTTTTACATGCTGGTTTGTACACTTGACCTGGTGTCTCTCCTTCCAGATCTGGACTCACTGAGCTCCTCGTAAGGAACCACCAGTTGTGGTCCACAGCTTCATAAATCCTCTGACTCAAAACAAGATTTGGAAGAACAAGAAACCTCAGCAGAAAGGCAAAGCTACAGTAAATCACTGCAGAGGAGACACGTGAATAGCCGTGTATCGCTCCACTGTAGAGCGCTGATGACAGCCCCCCCCATGGAAGAATTTCACCTGTGACCTCATCAAAAAAGTCATGCAAAGCAACATCTGGACAAGTCAGCGTCATGTTGGAGGAGCGTTTGATGACAGGTACACTCTGCTGCTGTCTGCTAATCATCAGGGCGGAAATGCTCTGCTTTCATTTCATCGTACAGATTGAGAGAATATCCAAATGTCTTGAAACTAGTAAGCTGAAGTGTGTAGATGTCGGCTCTGACTACTCTGAACCTTTAAGAAAAACAAGCCAAAGCTCACGGAGTGGACATCACACTGTCCTGATACAGCCTGTATGGGATGGGTAACATCGTAAATGAGTTAATCAGTGCGTTTACATGCTCAGCTTAATGGAGCTGAGCTCTAAATTCACTTTCTGTATGTGTTCTTGTCCCAGTTTACATGCAACGGAGAAAACAGAGCAACTGATGGGAACATGTCCTCCTCCTCCACACTAGGTGGCGATATGTGTCTTTTCAGCAAATTAATATGGTCCCCTTTCAGACCAGCGTTTAAACAACAACCAGGTGGAGAATAGTTCAGCTTTTTAATCTTGTACGTATTGTGTCACTACTTCTGGTGCAGATAAGGTGGCGCTATCTTATCTGCATGGTTCTTCTACCAGCTCCATTTACCTTCTTCTTCTGCTGTGTTTTTGTTCCGGGGTCATACACCAACGCAGCAGTTGTGGGAGAATGTTGGAGAAAATTGATTTTCATTATCTGGGCGTCTTAATCGGATAAGGAGAGAAACGTTACATGCACTTAAATTGTCCAGTTAAAGTCGGATTAAGGCAATAATTTGTTGTTTTTTTTTTCATGTGCATGTAAACATACTGAACGAGAGATGTTTAGGTGGAGATTAAAGGCTTTTTTCTCATCCACCCCAAGATGAAACATCCAGACAGAAAGTAGTAATGTGCAGACTTGTACACTGGGGAAACAACACATCCATTTATATATATAAATTTGTCAATCAAAATGTGAAGGACTTAATTTATTCTAAAAGATGCTATAAAATTAAATATTTGATTGGTTGATTGAATCCTTTGAAGACAACAGCATCTTAAATCTTATCCAGATGAGACGGATGGTCTGAGAGAGAAGTTAATGGAGCCATCTAAGTCTGGAGCCTATGACTGATAATGGCTTCACAGGGGAAGAGGCCAAACAGCCCCCACCCTCAACAACAGCTCCGTATCTAGACATTAATGGACGCCAGTTGTTGCCAATTAACCCAAACAAGTCAAGCAAGTTTCTCATGGGCCGCATCCATACACAGATGTTCCTATTTAAACTGCCTTTCTTTTTGGATGTATCATGACCTGGACGACTCCACAGATGCAACTACAAACGTCTCTGTGATGAATAACTAAACCATTTGCAAAACATAACAGGGAAAGTAAAAATGACCTTGGAGTCACTTCAAAAAGTTGTGATTATGGAGTCAATGTAAATTTATTATACATTCATAAATCAATGCATTGCAGCACAGTACAAAGTTTTTTTTATCTTATATGTTCTCTGTGTATATTTCAGTCACGTTCTTCATCAATAACCTCACAACAACATTACACCTGACGTCTGATTTCACACATCGACTGCGCCGGCCCACCGTTAAAGATACCAACAGAACATCATTAACAATAAAAAATATACATGGTTTAGAAAATGCAAACTGGTTTTACAGTAGTTTTAATGCACTGGCTGAAACCACAGGATCTAAAGGATTCATTTCAGTCACACACTTCAAATCAACACGACAAATGTTTCTTCTTTTTCTTTTTCTTTTTTTTGCACATTAAAGTAAATGCATTAACATGCGTGTTAACGTATGCAAAGAGAAGTTAGTGCAGATCATGCATAACATATGGATATTGTATGGATCTAATCCAGTAGAGTAACATAGCAATATCTAAAGGACACTTTCTAAATGATAACAGCAGCTGCTTTTCAGACAGGAATCTCTGCTTAGACACTAACATTACACACTTACATACACTCCAGTTGTGTTACAGACTGTGTGTGAACCAGTGTACGTGGGCACAGTATATAAGTCGGTCACATTATGCTCAGCCTCCTCCTCACGAACCCTGCATCATTACTGGCTTCTGCAAGAAAGACAGAGACGGATCATGACTGGCTGTTTGATCAGTGGACAATACAATCAACCGTTTCATGCTTTGATTGGGTTAGTGAAATCATTGTTTCTATCTTAGACAGACGCCCATCCACGCTGGAGTCACCAGACTAGATTAGAAACATGAGCAGAGTAACAACAGGAAATTGACATCACATTAACCACACGTCAAAGAGGAAATCAACTTGTTATTTTCTCACTGTTTCTAAGTTTTTACGTGATCCGCATGTCGTTTATGAAATGATTATTATTTTTAAATTGTCAATTTTAACAGTGAGTACAGTGACGTCCCTGCAGACACGTGTGTCATGTCTCATACAGACACATACATTTTCTTAAGTGGAAATTCCCTCACAGTATTTCACAGTCTCTGTATTTTATGAGAAAGAGAATTCAAAATCCTAAGAGACTCTTTTAACGTTTCAAAGCTGGTGTGAAAGTAAAACTAAAATGACAATTAATAAAAATGATGCAAAAAATAAAAAAAAGAATTTTTCTGATTGTAAAAGATGAAAAAATCATGAGGTTATTTCAAACCGACCACCATCCGTGAGAAGAAGAACTAAAAAGCCCAGTGTGATCTGTACACGAAGAATTCACTTCTAAAAGTACATCTGCTGCTCCTTCAGGAATAATTAGTGACACTTTGCGAAATACATGTTTTTAAATTTGTGCTGAAAGTTAGATAAGAAGCTTGATTCCACTTTCCCAGCATTTCTATGTTGGAACATTGTGCAGTTTCACACCAGTTTGTGATTTGTGATTTAGATTTTTTTGTTTGTTTTTGCCAGTAAAAATAGATTAAAGTATAAATAGATTGATGTAATATTTTTGAACAGCTTTTGTCCTGGAGACAATAGGTTATTTGTGGCTACGCTGCATTAATGCTTCAGAGACAATGTACTGAGATTTATTGTCACCTCTAGTTCCATTTGCACTTATTCATACTTATTTTATACATAGTTTTTACTTCTCATTTCTTAGTACTGTGCACTTTATGCATTGTTTGCACTTCTACCTTGAGCTTTAATGTGTCACATTTTATTAATATTGTTTTTATTACTTATATTGTGATTTGTTGATCTTTGTCTCTGATGCCTGTTGCAGAAATGAACGTCCTTCAGTAAATCAATAAATCTGACATAGTTACAGATTCAAGGACCTGAAGTTAGATCCATGTGTCTGTGTTTTGTTAGCAAAATGAAGATTACTGTCATTCTTAACTATTTATGTCCTTTCATTCATTATAAGGAATTATGACAGCGGGGGGAGGGGGTAGAACCTTTTAGGTATTCACAAAAAAATTACATACAGAGAATATGCATAGAAGTATAAATCCAGCCTTCTTACACTCGAATTTAATACTAGGTTTAATATTGTAGAGTCATTATTATTTACAGTAGATTTACTAATGACGAAGAGTTAGACCACATGCATGCATTTATTTATTTATTTATTTTTCTTGTCCCTATGTTGCATCTGGACCTGTATCCAAAACTGACTTTTCAAAATCTGTCTTAAATTTACGCCTTTAAATATTATAATAGGGCCCCAGATAATAAATACAGTTATTTATTTTATACTAAAAGCTCAGCCCAGATATAAGGTTTTTTAAAAATACATTGTGAAGCCAATTTCCTTTGGAAAAGATGCAAGTAATAGTTTTTCTTGTTTCTTGTTGTGATTCTGTCGTCGGTTTGATTTCTTGAAGCACGTGTCTGATTTTTTCTAAATAGCAGCAGTTGTATTTTGAGAGTGAACTCTTCATTGCACCCGTCACCGTGGAGTGGGGGTCATACCGCACAGGTAGCCCGGGGTGGGGGCTTTGCCACTGGGTTCCTCTGTGTCAGGGAGCCCCTGTAGATAGAGTTCCTCACAAACCTGTCCTCCTGGTCTGGAAACATACGGTAGTTGCCTTTTTCTCACATACTGAACAGTTTTTACAGACATTTTTTCTTCAGAAAAGAGATTCTCTAAATCAGTGGTTCTCAACCTTTCTCTGCACATTTCTGATCATCCCTGAGGCCCCCGGGCCCACTCAGGAGGGGGTGCTGTTCTTGTGTAATACTCAAGTGCAATATCACATGTCTTCATGTGCAATATTACAATATTACAATATATTACAACGTCACCTTTAATTTGATCCACGCCTCACTTTATTTATGCGTCAGACTTTATCTGCTGTTTTACATTTTTTTACATTTTATATTATTTTCCACAATTCATCTCACTCTTCTGTTACTGTTTCTGTAACTGTTTTTTGCCCACCAACTTTTGTGATTTTATTCTCTTGCTCTTATTTTTATGCACCGCTCTTCGCCCTCCTTATTGCCCTAAATAAAGTTTTTATGATCATGATTCTCATCATTATAGCATTAGCTTAATTTCCAGTGCTAACCTGCTTTAACATGAGTTTCCCGTGACACCGGCAGACGTTTCACATAATGAGAGTATTATTAAGAAATGAGTGGTACGGGCCTCATAATTCGACATGGATGCAGATTGCAGATTGTGTTAAGTTATTAACTGCGTCATGCAGAGACTTGCAATGCAACGCGGGAACGAGATCTCTTAATTACACTTGTGAAACAGGTGTAATTAGAGAAAAAGCAGCAGATAAAGGTCTCAGTCACATTTGAGTAAAATAATCCTATTTCTATGAATCTATAAGGATACTTTATTCTCATGCAATTACACCACAGACCACTAGGGGTCCACGGTGGAGAATCACTGCTCTAAATAACGCCCTTTTAATAAGCACTGGTCAGTCTGGAGTCCAGGACCAGGACACAGTAGCTCCTGACTCCAAACCACCAACAAAGATCTGGTCACTGACTGAGCAGCAGCATGAAAGATGGAAGTTCTCTATATTCACACACCGATGGTAGAGTTCTCCGTGTGGAGAATCAGAGTGTGTGCTAACGCTGCAGCACAATAGGACACAGTGTTCACTGGTTCACAAAGTAGATCATCGTGTTCTCGGAGTTTAACAAGGTTAAGATGTTTGGAGTCAGAGCTGCGAGGCTCTGGGGATCGTGCTCGAGGGCAGCAGTGTCAGCTCTTACTTGTGGGAAAGTTGTGGGAAAGTCTCCTTCCTTGGATCGGGATAGCAGACTGTGGAACAGCAGAGACAAACAAAGATAACACGCAAAGAATAAAATAATAATAAAAGGTCAGAACATGGGAAAATATATGACCTATCAGATCTTTTGGCTTTGCAAACATCTATTTTATTCTTTGAAGAAAGGAGTGATCTTATTGGTTGATTTGAATCTGAGAGGGCGGAGCCACAGGACACAAGAATATAATGTCATAAAGTCAACCAGGAAGAGATTCTGCTTCCAAAAGGAACCAAGAATACTTGTATAGTGACGTGTGTGTGTTGTGTTTAAATAAAGCCTTGTTACCCTCCTCCTCCTGTCCACAGGCATCCCGGCAGCATTCAGAGCAGCGATCCTGTTCTCTATGTAGGAGACCTGGGACGACACCGAGGAAGAGAAAGGACACGTCAACGTTCTCCTGTCAGCTCAGCTTCACTGTTTAGTGCTCAAATTATTTATCTTCTGCAAACATTATCCATGTGCCTGTACCAGCCTGTACCATAACTCTTATACACCACACTATTTATGCTACATCTGGTCAGAAACTTCACAACTTTAACGCAAATCCACCATCTAGATACTTGGCTGAGTGGTGACAAATCTTCAAGAAAACCCAAGTTTGTGCTTTGTTTACGACTAATCACGAACCTGGAAGACTGAGAATCTACACAGACATAAGACCTTTCAGTCTTGCTTTCAACTGAATTTTATTTACCTTTTAGTCTGGTTATTAATGGAATTTTATTTATTTTATCATTTTAGTCTGGCTTTTAACTAACTTTAACTTATTTTATTATTTTTTTTACCCTTTTAGTCTGGCTTTTAATTTAATTTAATTTATTTTATCATTGTATATTTTTTTGTCTGACTTTTAACTGAATTTTCCTTATTTTTTTTAAATTATTTAATCTTTTAGTATGGCTTTTAATTTAATTTTAGTCGTTTTATCTTTTTTAGTCTGACCTTTAACAAATTTTAACTTGTTTTACTATTTTTACCTTTTTAGTGGCTTTCAATTGAATTTTGTTTATTTTATCATTTTACATTTTTTATTCTCGCTTTTAACAAACTTATTTTATTATTTTTACCTTTTTAGTCTGGCACTTTTAACTGAATTTTATTTAGTTTTTTATTATATTCTTTGTATTATCGCTATTAATTGAATTATATTTTTTTTGTAATTTTATCTTTTTAGTCTGGATTTTGATTGATTGATTGATTGATTGATTGATTGATTGATTGGTTGATTGATTGGTTGGTTGATTGATTGATTGATTGGTTGCCAGGTGTTCTTACCTCACACTCAGCGTTCTGGACATTGGCTGCAGCCTGAGCGATCCGATCCTCCAGCTCGTTGAGTAAAGCTGTCGAACCTTTGAAGCTTGATCTCGAGACCTCGTCTGTTCCCTTCAAATCTGGACTTTCTGAGAAACAGTTGATCTGCAAGACAAATATTAGAGGATGTCTACCTAAACTAGGGTAAAGGGATATTTTCTCTAATTACGTCTGTTTCACAAGAGTAATTTACTGTATTTTATTAAGAGATCTCTCCTCGGTTGCATTGTTGAAAGTTTCTGCATGACGCTGTTAATGCAAACTTAACACGATCTGCATCAGATTTTGAGGCCCCTTCTGTTTTACTTTCTCAATAATGCTCTTATTGTGAAACATCTGCAGGGAGGTGTTGTGGGAAACTCATTAATGTGCATGTTCAGATTAGTGGTTGTAATTAAGCTAATTCATTATGATGAAGATCTGTGGGACCAGTTAATAGTTAATTATTCAGTGATGGAGACCAAACAGTCATTCACATCATCCGAGTGTGTTGTGTTGTAGCCAACGGTGTGAGATATTGTTTTTTTTTCCTGCGTGTTGTCTGAACCACATCCCATAAGAGTTGCGTTAGAATGAATGGATGGAGAAAATAAAACCATTCATTCTAATAAGATCCTATGAGATCATATCTGATAAAAACCGAGTCTGGGTTTTGCTACGCCCATAAAATGTGGTGCTCCAACATGTTTTGGTCACAGTTTCTTCTTTTAATTTTTGTTAATTAGAGTTGTGCATTCTTTATTTAACAATCAGATCCCTTTAATTTAAGTGTTTTTTGTCTCTCAGTGAAAAAAAGTTTCATGTGTTGACGTTTTACTGTTTTAGATGTTTTACAGCTTCGTAGAAACCTCCAGTCTGGCCACGGTTAGATGACGAGGAAGTCCATCCTTCCAAAGAATAACCGGACATTTTATCCTAATTCTGATGCTATGTTTCCTTCTTTCCTTCATCTGAGGCAAAGACATATTTATCACATGTCAAATTTATCCTCCTGAGACCCTGCGTCATCATATGGGGACGTTAAGGTTTAGGTTTGTGCTGCTGCTCCAATTAAACTTTAACTAGATACTAGTTGTTGTAAAAACGTGATGGGGCCATTTCAGCTGTTTCATTCTGCAGCCGATCACGGGACAAAAGTGGACAAGGTACAAAACCTCATTAAATTTGACCTTTTAGTTTTTTTAATGCTTATGATCTTTTGTTCCATCAACAGTAACAACCTATAACTTCACTAATTAGCAAATTACTAGTTTGAGGACATTGGGAATTCATTACTTGCAATTCTATCTTTGCACAGCCACGTTCAGTTTTATATTTTCTTACATTTGGTGACTTTATTATAATATACAGTAAAAT
The DNA here is from genome assembly GCF_022458985.1 of Mugil cephalus. Classification (NCBI taxonomy): domain Eukaryota; kingdom Metazoa; phylum Chordata; class Actinopteri; order Mugiliformes; family Mugilidae; genus Mugil; species Mugil cephalus. Next base: position 24,583,601 of record NC_061781.1, on the reverse strand, counting down.
AATCCCTGTGTCCACATGTGAGGACATTATTTTTTTGTCCAAAAACTACTTCCTGATCAAAGATTGTGCTTAGTTTTCATAGGTCCAACTGATCCCAAATATCTTGGAGAAATAAACTATGCATAGCAGGAGACTAATGTCACCTGCCAGCATTTCATGTGCTTCTAATATTATAATTGCTTCCAGGTTTACATGCATTCATATCTCTGAGAAAGACTGACAATAAACAGAACTGTGTGGGGGGGTATTTTGTGACTATAGCATTGTGATGTAAAAACATGATGTCATGGCTCATTAAAGCATCTTCACAAGAATTAAGTCGACTTATCAAAGCAGCTAAAAAGTCTCTCTCCCTCTGATGTATTCTCTGTTTCAGAAAGAGAGGGAGAGAAAATAGATCCCCCAGGAGTGTGACTCGATTTATTACTGTGTGTGTGTGTTTGAACTGGAGTTGGAACGGAGCTGGTATGAAGTTACATGAGCCGTGCTGTTTTGAGTATGTACAGAATGTGCAACGGGCCAGATGTTCACCCTCTATGTCTCTGATGAACTTTCTGTTAATCAAACATCCTTGTCTCTCTACCTTCTGAGGTCCGTCCTCGCACGGCTCCTCCTCCAGTCTGGAGACCACTATGCTGGCTCTGGATGTGGGTCTGGTGGGGACTCGGGGAGGCTTGAAATCCCCCTGTGAGCTCCTCCACGCCGGCGCCTCCTGGGAGGACTGAGGCCTGCTGGGCTCCTCCTCCTCGTCAGAGGTCAGGCTGTGGTCGCTGATGTTGTCCGTCATCTCGCTCAGCTTCTGTCTGAGCTGCAGCTCCTCTAGGTCCACTTCCTCCCACTGAGGGAGGGGGGAGGTGCTGTTTGGAGTTACAGGAGCCTGGTGGGGGCGTAGGAGCAGAGCAGAGAAAACGTGCATGATCGCATCAAATCAAGATTTGTTTATACAGCACCTTTCATACAAATGAATTGCACCCAGCAGAACCCGGACCAGACCCCCCCAACCCAGACAGGACCCTCCCCACAGCCAGAGACAAACACAGCTCTCAGAGAGGACAGACCTCAGTGAGGAAAAACCAGAGCGGGGGTAAAATATAAAATAAAATAAAATAAAATTTACAGTTGACATAAAAATATAAATATAAGATGAAAAAACACTAAATACATAAATATGTAAATAAATACAGTGTTAATCCATCAAGTTAAAATAGACATTTAAGACTAAAAGATAAAAATGTGGTTCTTAAGTCTCTTTTTAAGAATATCAACACTCCTCCAGCAGGTTGTTCCATAGATGTGGGTCATGAAACTGAAAAGATGCCTCAGCTTCTTTATCTTGGGGGGGACCAGGACCATTAAGACATCATTAACCAATAAAATAAACTCAAGTCAGTGTTTTATTTAAAGTCTCCCGTGTTTCTCTCTCATCTGCTGGTTTAAGCCTTACGCCGAGATAAAAATAAAAATAAAACTGGCATAACATTAGAAAAACATGTTCCAAGATCACAGGAGTAAAGTTTAGTTTTAAATTCTATATAATCTTTTATCTGAGTGCTTTTTTTTAATTAGTTTAGTTTACTTTCATCTATTTATTCTATTCATTGACCATTCATTCCATTGTGTTTCTTGGCATTTTACTTGCTCCATTCAGCTCTTTTATTCTACTTTTATCATCTTCCATCTTGTGTGTATTTTGTAATAGTGTGCAAGCTGATTATTATATATAAATTTGCCTGAATCTGATCCCGAAACACACGGGGAGCCAATGCAGTGATCTCAGAACTGTAATATGTAGTATGATCTCTATTTCAGCGAGTGCCTCTGAGTTTTTAAATAATTGTAAAGAATTGAGGGTCTTTTTTGGAATAACAATAGTCAATACGAGTGGAAATAAAAGCATGGACTAGTAGAAATACTGAAATATCAATACTTCTGATACCAGGTCTTTATGCTCTAAAATCGATTCTCAGATCAAAAATATCGATACTTTCGTTACTTACTTACGTTATTGGAGGTAATGTATCAGATCGGTATCACTGATACCAGCCTGAACTTTACTCAGTATCGGATCAGAAAGGGAATCACTGCTCGACAGAGAAATGGTCTGACTCTATCTGTTCTTGAGTTTTTAATGTGAAGGAGTTAGAGACGTTGTCTGTAATTTTGGTAACAGTTTCTCTCTCTGAGCCTCAGGACCGATAACTAAAACCTCAGTTTCATCCTGGGAAACATGAAACCAAGTCGGCCTGATGGAAATCATTTAAAATGAGCTGCTTGTGCCTCGTAGCACCAGTGTCCTCTCCCTGGTTCTCTCCACGGTCCCAAAACCAACAGAACCAACACAGACTGCACTGCACTCCTCAGTCTATGGAATCAACACAATGTGTGACCATGTAACCACATCCCCGGATACATTCCTTCATTAACTCATTAAAACCTCCAGGAATACTTCCAAAAACCCGATATATATCACAAAGCACCAGTCACATCTTAGCTCTGGAGACATCGAGCTTTGTTGAATGGACATGTTCAACTAATTTAGTGTTTCCACAGCAGAGCATTCATTGCCTGCTCTCTGCCTACGGTGCACCGCTAAGTGCTGCTCTTTTCAATAGTGGGCTTTCAAATATTGTAATTTGAAGTGTCATAGTGCTCTGTGATTAACTATATATATGTTTTATTAATGCAACACAAGAACAATGAAGTCCCTCCAAGTAATTTTAATCTGGGATGTTTAATTTTATTTCTGGGCTTCTGCTAATTTTATAAAAATAGGCAGTAAAGGCTCTTCTATGGAGCTCAAATGAATCAGCAGGAAACATTTACAGACACATCACTGTCACTGACAAACGTGTGATCATAAAAAAACGAACTGGCAGATCTGGAAGATGAATGAACGGCTCATAAAGTAAATGACCTTATGAAACGCGACAATAATCGCATACACACAAAACCATTCAACCATGTGTTTTATGAAAACTGGCTAAAATTAAAAGCAACATCCACGTGATACGTTACTAATGATGCAGCAGGAGGTAAAACAGAAGTAACTGAGTGATCCTCTTCATTATCAGAAGGAAAATAACACTGAACGACAAATAAAGCGTTAAAGCCAGAACGGATGAATCCTGCAGGTTACTGTAAATAAGCTTAAAGCTTAAATAAAGCTTTACCCTGGACACACACTCAGAATTCAAGAAATGCAGTCAAACAGTCGATTGTAGCACTAGAATAATAATAATAAAATGATAATACATTGGAATGAAAACGTAAAATGCATCAAAAACTTAAATGTTGTTGCACAGTGAGGAGCCTTCGATTGAACCTGAAACGGAAACTATTGTTATTCTCAAAACCTTTCTCCAAATCATTTGGGACCATGAATGCATCACTAAAAGGAACAAAAACAACTCAGTGCAAGTTGAAACTTTAATGCTGGCATTAGGCTTTTATTACCAAAAATACAAAAAACAAAACCATGCCGTCCTCGACCATGCGGAGACATTTCCAGCTTGATTTCTCAGAGATCTGTTTGATTCTCAGGATTTTATTTTATTGTCTGTCCCACGTGCACAGACTGAACTGGGACAGAGAGATTTTCAGTCCTCTGCTCCACACACTCGTACCAGCCTCCAAACATCTGGTACCTCTACCAGAATTTAAAGGACTTATCAGCACAATGGTGAGTGAATCTGTTGGCACTTAGGTTTTAACAAGTTATATTTTATAGTTTTAAATGTTTTTATGTCCTGTTTGGGATCAGTAGGACCTAAGACATATAAATAATAAGCATCATCTTTGAACAGGAAGTAGTGATTTTCTAAAAAAAAATCAATGTCCTCATATGTGGACACTGGGATTATTTCATTATTTATATTACAATAAAGTCACCAATGTGTGACAAAATATAAAACTGTTTATTTTAATGCCTGAAAATGGCTGAACAAAACCACAATAGCAAACAATGAAGTCCCAACGTCCTCAAATGAGAACCTGCTAATTAGCAAAAACTGCTCATTTAAATTTACACGTCATATGAAATTAGAAACGTTAATGAGCATAAATAAATAAGTTTTCACCTTTGCTACCACTAGATGGCAGACTAAAGCGTCCACTAATGAGGACAATGGGTTTAAATGAAGCAGAATAAACTGCAATAAAACTTAAAACTTAATGTCCCCGTATGAGAACACAGGGCCTCAGGAGGTTAAATATGGGTCAAATAACAAACAAACAGACAAACAAACAAACAAAAATAATCTTTACGGGGAAAAGGGTAAAAATAAAGCAGAAATACGTGCAGGATTTACCTGGTGGTCATATGTTGAGGTGACTTTGTGCTCCAAGCGGTTCAAGAAGTTCTCAATGGCCGACATACGACGGTTCAGGTCAGTGATCTGAGGAAAGAGATGAGAAAACTGAAGATAAATGGAAGAATTATTGTTGGAAACCAAACATGTCCAGCTAATAGGCCACATTATACTGCTGAAGATAATAGCATGACTCACACTGAGCCAGAAATATGTATTTTAATAGGAAGATGGACGTGTTCTCATCTGAGTGTGAGCTCTCAGCCAAACATCTTTTCCACAGCTTTCTTAAACACTGATGAACAATAACTATCAGCACAGATAATTATCGGTCTGATATTGGAAAAAATTACGTCACATCAAATTGTCCAACATTAAAAATGTTTTCCGATAACAACACATGACTATAAAAATACAATAGTTATATATAATAGTTTGCTCTGATTCTGGTCATTTTAACTCCATGTAGCCTAGGCCTGTGTTTCCCCTACTGTTATGTTGGGGAAGCCCCCCACCCCCAGGAAATTATCGGTGGGGAAAAAACTGTTCTCATTATGCAACAATACTTTTTCCGCTTCATGAGGTCTTCATGAATAGTCACATTCTGATCAGGAGGTTGAGGAGGCAGTCATCCGGTGTCTGTGTGGTGTCGTACCCTGACAATAATCCCTTTCACACTACGTCCCAATCCAGCTTCCAGAGCCCCCCCTCAGTGCTAACGCAGCCTAACCTTAGGCTTAACCTTAGGCAACTATAACCAAATATAGAACTGGATCCACAACATGGAGGTTCTCCACCCTTCACAGGGCATTGCACTGAAGATAGATGGTGTTATTGTAGGGAATAAGAATACTTTTTTACTTTTGTAAATTTTTTAAAACATTTCATTTTCATATAGAAAATTGAGATGAATTAATTTATCATAGATGGTTCCTTAACCTTAAATGATAAACAAATGTATCTTAGAGCAGGAGTCTTCACTGATGGAGAGATTAAGGAAGTTTGGAGGTTGGGTTTAAATTGTTCTGAAATATCTGTCGACCCTCACTCTTAATTAATCTTAATCCAGCAAGTCCCAGTGAAAGTCCATTATTTATCGAAATATATTCTAGATCTGAACATTCCTTATTCGATCAGCAATTTAATATTATTAGTTATTATTATTATTTCTAATCCTCTGTTTGCAGTGAAGACACATTCTCCAAGCTTCATAAATTTACATCAGTGTTCACTGTTTGCTGAACATTAAAATATGTGCAGCAGTCGTTTTATTTATTTCGGAAGCAGTCATTTCTGAGTTTCACAAATCAGAGCTCATTTTTCCCAAGTTGTCTTGAATGCAGCATCAGCTGCAGCTCGATCTTAATCAAACTTCCCAACACCTCCCCCCACCTTGACTGGCTGGTGGTGTTAGTTTGGAGGGAAAGATGTGTTACTCTCATTCCATTGGTAGATGAACTCAATTAACTGCTCCAACCTGACAACGTCCTGCATCAACATCAACACACACACTGGTTAAAAACTGGTGAAACAGGTGAAAACTGTCGGTGACCTCAGATCAGACAGGTTTTGGCAGACCCCCTGTGATCTCTGGCGCCCCCCTTTGGAGGGACGCGAACCCCAGGTAGGGAAACTGTCCTAGATACCCCACCGGCCTACCTGATCAAAGCTTTCTCTGCATCAGTGCTAAGAAACGTGGAAGATTGATCTCTGGTCTTTGCTGTTGAGATAATGTTCAGGCTACGTCTGAAAACATTTCACGCCTGACTTCCCGGTATGAAACCAGTTCGGTCTGGGTTGATTGTTTTCTTAATCTGCATCTGGATTCTTTTTGTCACAAAAACTTTGGTTGATTAGATTTTTTTTTTTTTAAACATTTTTTTTTATTTCACATTAACATGAATCCAACATATTTTAGTAAAGAGATAAATGGAGGCAGGGAAAAGAAATAAAGTGAGTAATATTTGAACCTGTGTATTATTTGAATAGCTATGATAATAATGATGTTTATTTATGATTTTCTTGGTCTCTATTTAATCTCTCCATTAAAGTTTAATGTTTTTAACTGTTGCTTACGTATTCATGAGTATCTAATGACGTGATGAAGTATTTGAATGTCTGCAGACCAGATTGTATCTTTTGTTTAAATATATAAATGTAACATGGGCGTGTCGCAATCATCAGGCCAACGTTGTGACTGACTTATTCTGGATTTCCTTGAATTCGTCACTCTTCTGTTTATCAAACACACTTTAACTTTTACGCCTTTTTCTTTTCTTTTTTTTTTTTGTTGAATCCGTGCTCGTTGACTCATCTGTGTAATGAAACTGCTAACGTCACTCGCGTCTATCACCAGCTCGAAAGGCTTCCAAGTTGACATCAAACCCGAGCAGAGCAGAGGGGGAGTAACTGTAATGTGAGGAAGGTTGGACGCGTGTGGGAGGCGACAAATGTCACGGCTCTTCTTGATGTCTGACAGGCACATGTCTGGGCCGTGTGTTTCCCCCCTGTAATCCTGTTTGTGTCTGTCACCGTTGCGTTGCCCAGCTGCGAGACAAATTTGCCATAACATAAGATATCAAAGTCATGAGTGGACGCGCGGGATGGACCAGGTGATAACAGCAGATCCTCGTTGTCATGGATCTATCTCCACATCTCGATTACGTTCCTTATCTTAAACATCTACAAAGAGCAGAGAGTGTGTTTGAGTCAACTGAGAGACACACAAACCCAAAACTGGAAGACACACAAGGTGTATTGATTTGTGACAGCAGTGAGGAAAAAAACAGCCTCCTCAAAGTCCGACAAACTAATGGTAAACAAAGTCTGTTTTGTATCTGCTGCTCATGAGCAGAACATCAACAGTTGCTGTGATCCCTTCCAGAAACTGACTTGTACGTCGACGCGTAAATAGACACTGATGTAATGCATGTTACGTCCCTCTGATCTAGCAGCTGTCCCCCGTACATCATTCAGTGTGTCAGCCCGATGAACTCGTGTGTTTACGTGTGAGCTAAAGCTTCCAGGAGGACCGGAGCGTCAAGTGGGACGTCCAACAGGTCCAAGAGGACGAATGATCACAGCAAAAGAAATAGTTCCTCTGTCTTATCACAGGCGTAGGAACGTTTTGCTCCTAGGTGAGATTTCAGATTACTACATTTTTTCTTTGTTTCCCTCCAAACAAACAACAGAGGAGATTTACAGAACATCATTAAAAATCATATGGGTTGGATATATGTAAATAAAGTTGATTGATGTCAGCGTTATTGGACTTTATTGTGTGTTATATTTCCTGTACAGCATGTGTGTTAACTGGGGCGGAATGCAGACAACACGCCACATTCATTTCAGTTTTACAACAATGAGTGAAAAATGATTTGTGAGCGTCTCAGAGCATCTGCCAAGTGAATGTGATGTGAGGGAAGATCTGATGTACGACTGAATACCAGCTTATTTAGGACATAACCAAAGAAAACTGAATCCTGCTCATCAACATGTTGGAGTTCATTCATGGTCTTGGTCTCTTTTTAAAGCCAAGACTCTGAAGTTTCTATCACCAAAGTCAGAATCACTCTAATTGGTTTTGTTCTGGAGGAATCAAAGTTGGGTCACAGTTAAAAAATAAGAAGAAGTTGCATGTTTTGCTTGAATTTCTTTTTTTTTGTTTTGATAAAATGTGTTGGTTGAATCCTTTAATCCAGAGTCATATATTAGAGAGAGTCTGTCCTACCAGGGAATGGAGCATCTGAGCTATCTCTCTATGCTGATTGGTTCTGATTCATCTGACCAATATTCACCCATAGAGAAGTGACAATAACAGAGAATATTAAAAGTTAAAATATGCCACAGTGCTCAGCCTACGGCTCCAGCACAGGATCAGGAAAACACGGAGGAAACTCCACCGTTTCCCCAGTGAACAAAAACAGAGAAAGTTATGGAGCAGAAGATTAAAAGGAAGAACTGGATGTCAACTGATTTCTCTCTATTATGTGATGAGGTAAATATCAATGTCTCTCTTTGACGTTTGTTAAGATTTTATATAGAAAAATAAAGTCACACCATCATTAATGTGAACCTTGATCTTATAAACACCATTTTACAAATGGATGAAGTTTGAAGTTAGCCTAGTCTTATGCTAGCTCTATGCTAGCTAGTTATCTAGACTAAAGGCTCAGAAAAATAGCAGCTAGCATCATTTATACTGTGAAACCCATGTGTTCATGTAATTTAGGAATTTTTCTGAACTTTTAACAGTGGTGGATGAACACGGAGGCTGAGGAGAAGGTAAACACAGCTCCATGACTGATGAGGTGATTGGGCTACAAAGCATTTTACAGCTCATTTAAGATATTTAAAGTAAGTAGACGCTGGGATATTTAAGTGAGGGCCTTTTACATATTGACAGACATTGGTAATAACATTTATAGGCCAGTTAATGGTGGAAATAAGACATTTATTTCAACATCCGCCCCATAGTGTTACACTGTAGAATCTAAACTCTGATGTAGCAAACATGGCTCCATGATTTATGTTGGCCAGACTCTCTCTAATATATGGCTCTGCTCCAGCTCTGATTGGTTCAAAAAGCTGCTGCTGTCCCACATACGACCCAGAGGAATGATAAAGGGTTAAAGACCTGTGGGGGAGGCAGTGCTGAGTTCAGGCTCTCCTGGGATGTGTGGCTGCAGGGCCCGAGGTGAGACTGGTAGAGCGGGTACGGCTGGCAGGCGTCCCCCTCCTCCTCGGAGTCGTCGGGGCCGGGCAGGAAGCTGCTGCCGCACCGGGGGCCTCCGAGGCTGACGCTCCCACACGAGGAGTAGCTGAGCTGGGAGATGGAGCGGGATGGGGCGGTCCGGTTCTCCGAGTACACAAGGTCATCTACACAGAGACAAGGAGACGCATGGTGGAGGAGCCACCTTTCAGTTTGTTCTTTAAACATGATGTCAGTCAGTCCTTCTTTGCAGCACTTTATCATAACTGAAGAAGCTGTTTAGATGAAAGGTGAAGTCTTCTCAAAACTCCATTTATCATGGCTGTGAAATAAACTTTTGGTTGATGTGCTGTGCATGATGAACTTAAAAATGAACCATACATGTGTTGGACAACTTTAACTTAAAATCACATATAGAGATTTTTTATGACATTTTTATAACGAGTTATTTTTCTTTATCAGAGAAGCTCAAGACATCTCAGTCATGGACATGGAGGGGGACCAGTGAAGCCCGCAAATTTATTCACCTCCAATCACCAGTTAATGTCTTTTTCAACAAACTCATTAAAAGTAAATCTAATTCATGCTGAAGACAAAGAACAGGGTCCAGGCTGCTCAGGAAGTTTCTCATGCATATAATGAGGGAGCTCTTTGGGAAGGGACATAGGAGGAGGAAGGCACTGCTCTAGCTCTCAAAAAAATATAAAGCTTTTAATGAGATGGTTATTTCATTATGAAATGGTTTAAAATATTAATGCTAATGATGAAACCCAGGCGTACGTGGAGGGGAACCAGTGACCATCATTTTCCAAAACATGCTTCATCATTAATATCCAAGGATATATAATATAACTAAATATAATTACATGCACACTTGGATCTGTTGCATCTGCACGTTGCATAACCCATAAAGCACCAACAATATCACATGATCCCTGTCAGGTTAGGGAGGTTTGCTGGTGTTTGAGTTTCGTGGTGAGATTCTACCATGTTGTGTTGCCAGGTCCAGGTCCAGATCTTTGCTTTGCTCTCCCAACATCTGGTGAAAGACGGCGGCCGCGTCGTCCTCGGCCAGCGTCCACTCCCTCGCTCCTGCATCCGTGACCCCCGAGTACTGGGCCCCATACTGGGCCTGGGAGGGAAGACGAGAGGGGGGTGAGGGCAGAGTGATCAACAGCACCATGGAGCAGACTGTGCATCCTCAGTCTTTAGGTAGAAACTATAAGGGAAGAGGAAGAAGGGGCGGAGGCACTGGCCAGTTACAAGGTACTTTATGTCATTTTAGATCAGACTCCAAATCCTTGACTGTATTTACATTTAAATGTCTGTATAAAGCATATTTATGCAGAGAAATAGTGTGTGTGGGAGGGCTGGTATGTTGCTGGTGTGCTCTGCTTCAGACTCATTTTTAAACATACCAGAGACTCTGTAGTGGAGACTCTTCACATTTGGTAAAATGCCAGAGCATCCTGTTAGTGAACTGACAAAACACGAGCGTGACCAGACACTAGAATGAATAATGACAGTGCTCAGCACTAATATAACACTGTCACTGTGACAAGACAAAGCACTTTGACACAGTTTGGCAAAGACAGAAAACAGAGAGGAGTGAGGGGGCCAATCAGAGGACAGACGGTACTGGAGACGAGCATCAGGACGGACTGAGGACGAGCCGCTACCTGATCCGACTGTCGTCTGGATTCGTTGGAGTAGTCGCAGGTCGCTTTGAAAAAAATGGGGTCGACGGTTAAACGCCTCTTGATCTTTTTCGTCTTTGGAGAGCAGAAAGGGGAAACACCACCACCACCACCACCACCACCACCAGCACCAACAAGCATAGAAGAGACAGAAAGAGAAGAGACAGGAAGAGTCACTGCACGATTTTTTATTTTAAGCTGTTTGAATTTGGCTTCAGTGAAACAAAAACCAACAGTAGAAGTCACATTTTTCTGAAAGCTAAAATACTCTGACTGGATACTAAAACATATCAAAATACACGTACGAGCAACTAAACACGGACAAATTAAAAGCAAAAAGACACTTAAAAGCTGGAATACTGAATATAATGCACAAGGACAGGATTCATAAGCCTCACGTATTTAGTTATTATTACACTAATACGAAATCTTGGACTTTGAAAGCTACCAGCTGTTTTTTGGACGTCTGTCTCGTCTCTTACAGGCTGAGAGTTAGAGACTGTGACGTACACGGACTAAACTCGGCCAAATGTTGGTGTCCATCCTCATGGGAAACTTCTTCATCTTTTCTATCTTGTGTATGAACTTTATGTGAATCTGAGCTTATTTTTTGTATAAGATTTTTACATGTCATGTCATGAAATTTAGCTGCTGTGCTAACTCTGATGCTTTTTGTTGAGATGTTGATTAATGTACATTGTCCTAATCAGGTAAATAGAAACAAAATCTACATCAAACAGGATTTTTTGTGGTAGCTCTTTTTTTCTTTTCTTTTTTCTAATGGAAGGTTTTAACCTCGAATCAAGTCTTTTTAAATGAACAATTGTACAATTTTCATTATGTTAATTTCATTAATTTTGCTTGATATGATTTGTGAAGAAGCGGCTTCTTCTTGTCTCCTCTGGAACAAACAATAAGTTTTTGGATCGAGATGAGTCTGTTTATTTGTGTTTAACATGATATTTTTCTAATTCCTTTATGTTCGAGATAAAATGTGACAATAAACAAACACAAAGTTAAAGCTTGAGACAAACATGACGTCTTTCAGGATCCACGCACGCGTTCCTGAGTTAACAGGCGCAACACGCTGGACAAACACCAGCTCCTCCACCTTGTTTACACTGTAACTTCTCTGAGTAGGTGAAATGTGAACTACGTCGCCTTCAAGGGACGAGTGGAGCTCACAAACGTCTCTGTTTGGAACAGTAGAGGGCGCTCTACCGTTCCAAAAAGAAACCAAAACTCCAACAAGGCACACAGGAAGTGACACTTGGCCTTCTTGGAGATATATTTAAAAAAAAAAAGTCATACAACATATAAATAAAACCTTAATCAGCAGTTTAATGTGAAACAGCCGAGGAGTTTTGTCATATTTTCAACTAAACTGCCAATTGAGAATAAACAAAGCTCCGCCTCTACATTACTCAGAGACGCAGACCGAGGGCCGGGGCCACAGACTCTTTAACCTCTGCACAGGCTCTTTTATTCTGTCTGACGGCCTAGTTTAGGTTTCACCGGCCAACACACAGCGATGACTGCGTCCAACCTCTCAACCATCACAGCTGTCAAGACGTTCCAGTCGTCCGCGGGGGCTGGCCTGCATCACGTAGATAACTCATTAAGTAAATACTTCTGCTTTCAACAGAGGAAAGACCCACCAGTATGATGAGTATCAGAGCGCATCACTGCAGATTCCTGCAAACACTCAATAGCTTAAAAAAAAAAAAAGAAAGAAAGAAAAAGAAGCTGAACAGAACTTGTCTTGTTTTGTTTTGCAGATCCCTCCTGACTGCAATGTTTCACAAACTGGATATTGTTTCTAAATTTAATTTACTTCTGTCAAAGTCTTGGTACAAACTAGTAGTGAAAAAAACAAAAAAACAAATAAAAAAAAAACAGAACTACTAATGCTACTAATTCTGCAGCTTGAGTGCAAATTAATATCTAGTTCTGTGCGTATGATGCATCATAAATATGACCACAAACTCACTAAAACTTGAGAACCTACATAACAGCTGCCAGACGCCTTTTTTCATTTAAAGGTTTCAGTGAGCGGATATTGACCAGACACTTCACAGACAGAACCACCAACCTTCAGCCAAAAGAGAGAAGAATTAAGAAGAACTCTCCGTACCCCTTTGTATTGTTGCAAATCCGTTGCGTCCATGTTGTGCTCCTCATATCCTTCTGCTGGCAGGGACATGGTCAGGTTAGAATGACTTAAAGATGCCACATTGCACGAAAACAAAACAAAAAAAAAACATCACATGACATCTGGGAACAAATGCAGCACACAGATGAAAAGGTCGGGGCACCTCTCGGCGCACACATGCGATGGTGAATGAACACAGAGTCACTTGATGCTCCGGAGCTGTGATTCGTATCGTCTATCCAGCAGCCTCTGTATTTACCTTGAGGTTGTTGTTCCTGAGTAGCATTTATTTTTCTATTTATGTTCGATAGAGGAGATGGAAGAGGGAACATTGGATGCTTTCAGTCAAACTATGAGCGTACAGCAGTTTTGGATGCAGAAGGGGAGGAAGGAGAAACTGGCAACAGTGCAAAAAGCTGCAAAAAGAAGACGTTAAAGAATAAACATCTCGTTTATATCTAATAATTAGAAGTCATATTAGGCTCGGACATATTACAGATTAACGTGAAATGGATTTCATGCACGTTTTCCACAGAGAAGCCTGTGCATGTCACCTTGAAGCCTACCTGTCAGGACAAATGCTACTAACTAACTAACTAACTCTGGCTGTTCTGTTCTTGTACCAATGGGAGCCAGATGACTGTGCCAGCCTGACTAAAACCTTTCAGCCCGCTCCCAAACCCCCTACTGCATGAGCAAACTGAAAAGCTCTGAGCGGATCACATTAATGGTCTCATCCGAATATTTAAAGGTTAAACTGATCTCAGATAATGTTTAGTTACACCATCATTATATTTACAATGACCACCACTATTAGTGTTCTCACATGACTTTAGTTCACGAATTAGTAAACATTTACTTCAGAATGGATGGAGGCAGACCCCACACGTGGCCAGATTAACTCTCTAGGGGGTCGGGGTCGGAATAAATGTCCACTGGCTTTAATGTAACCACTGGTCATTTGGTGAAGCTTGTGCAAAAGAATCAGGTCAATAATAATGTAGAGAACTTTACAGTGATCAGAAAACTGGTTATAATATACGAGACCAAGCAAAGTGTGAGCGCCGCGATTCACTCATGAGAGAGTTCTGAGTTCAAGTAGTGAGACAGAAATGATTTCCTAGCTTCCCCTTAACATATCTGGATGTCTGGCCGACTAACTTCCTGCTGGCTGACTGCACACATGATCGGTTTAAAAGAAGTATAAATCATAAGCTTGTCAAGACAAATTTCTGGACTCAAGAGAACAGGATTAGAATTAGAACTAGAAAACCTTTATTTGTCCCACGATGGGGAAATTGCAGTTTGCAACAGAATAAATAGGGGCAGAAAAATAGGAAGAAATATAAAAGATAAATAATAAGATGAAATAGAATAAACAATATACAAGTATATTGTTTAAGAATAAGAGCTGATGATAAAGAATCATCTTTTTCCCTCTTCAACAGGGGGTCTGCGACCCCTAGGGGGTCCTTGGAGGTACTGCATGGGGGGTCGCAAAATCTTTGGTTGATTGACTTTTTTTTTTTTTTTTAATTTCCTCCCACAAATTTACATTTCTTTAACATTAATCATATTTTAGTAAAAGAATAAGGGATAGCCCGGTATTAGTGATATAAAATGATAATAATAATGTGTATTTATTAAATAGGCTGAGTTTAATATAGAACATATATAGTATGTAGGGGGTCCCTGCTTAATCTCTGCATCAGTTTGGGTCCTTGGCATGAAAAATGTTGAAACCCTGTGGCCATTGTCTATCAAATAAAACGCACGCTCATGCAACAGTAAATGTTGATTTTAAGTTTAAAAGGATAAAAACTGGTTATAAATCTGTCTATGAACAACATCTGAAGTTCCCGATGATTTCGTTGGGAGTACTTACTGTGGACGTCGGGCATGCTCTGTGTGTCGTATTCACCGAGCTCTGTGAGACAGAAAGGAGCAGACAGGACACGGCTTATTTAACCGAGCTTGAGGGCAGTTTAGTATAAATGAGCCCGATATAATTCCTTTAATTACCATTGAACTGTTGTCTTCTATAATGAGAATTAATGAGCTCAGGTCTGCCAGCCGTTAGCTTTAATAGATAGCTCAGCTTATCGGGACAGTGCAGGTAGTCCTTAACTTTCCACATAAAATATTAATCAGAAACAGTTGCAGCTGTAAAGTGCGGATCCAGGGTTAGAGCAGGCCAACTACTGAAATAAAGATTTGCGTGTGAATAAAAGGCTCCGTTGTATCAGCAGAGATAGTGTGCTCATAGGATGACACCCTTTGAGCTCTGGGGGCCCAGCGGACCACTGCACAGCCGAATAGAGGGATACATACAGTAAAAAGACAGGACAGATTGTGTGAGTGTGGATATGTTGAATGCTGGTGTTGAATTTAATGTTGGCAGCCACACGAATCTGCACATGCCGAGAGCGGCCGGTCATTTTAAACTTAATGCATCTGTCAACACGCATGTTTATGAACACGTCACGGAGACAACTTGCATCTGTGCACGCTCTGCGCGCCGGATTCCACATAAATACACGACAAACTTAAGTTTTGTTCTGCCTCCCACCCTCCCTCTGCTTCTGTTTGCTGGAGCCCTGCAGGACTGGATCCTTCACTTCCAGACACAGATTGGGAGACATGTGACTGAATGATCACAAGGCCCCGCTGAGCTGAGTCTGCCAACCAACCCGCTCTGTGTTCCTTCCCAAAGTCCTGGAGGGTGACTCGGGGTAAGCAGCACCAGGACTCCCGCCTGTCTCCTCGTAATTCACAATAGTCATTGATCTTCTGATGCCATGATCTCACAGAGCTGAAATGAAGTGCGCTTGAGGGGAGGAGACCGCTTCATACGCTGCAAGAGAGCAACTTCACAAAGAGAGCAGAGGTTTCTGATGGAGCTACGATCCTACGGTTCTATCTCTGGGAATAAGCTGCCCGGTCTGTACGCACTGGTCAGGACAAAAGGACAAAAAGCCTAAGACGCTGGTTTTCTGACAGGACTCGGCACAGCTGTGAGGAGTCAGAGCTGGAAAAACAGGAAAGATGGAAGAGATTAAATCCCTGTGACAGATCTGGCAGCCGGCTCATCTAAAAAAGACAGCGGAAACTTCATTCTGGTGACTCAGTGTCCCAAAAATGAAGGCTCCCTTAGACAGATGGGTGACAAATTATAAGACAAGGGCTGCATAAAGTGTCTCGATAAGACCCATCCTAGGTCTTCTCCAAGGTCTTGACGTCCATCCGACTCTTTATTTTGCAGCTAATTGAGCTTCTTAAACTCAAACTTGACACAGTTCACACACAAGCCAGCGATGGTCATGATGAGGCCGACAACTTTTCCATGCACTTACAATACAGTATGCAGCTGTTGACTCTCAGTAAAGCCTTTCATTTAGTGGGGATTTCTCATGGTAAGCTCGAGAGAACTTCCATGCTCTCTGACATTGGCAGACATTTTTGACCGGGAGCCACTTCTCAGGGCTTGTAAAGAAATCAGCGAAACAGATGGGCCCTTGACCAGAAACCTGACATTCTAGCCTCATTCATAAGCTTTGATTTGCACACATTCTTTTATGGTGCGTTCAATTTGCACTCGGAAGTTGGAATTTCAGAGTTCTGAGTTGGAATTTGCATTAGTCGTAGAATCCTCAATACCAAGATGGCCGCCCCCGCGTGTAAACAGTAATTAGAAACTACATACATTTACAATTTGTGGAACTTAAATAGCCTAAATTTAGTTTATCATTATAGCAATAATATTAGTTAAAAGCTTCAATTTCACTCTGCACCAAAAAAAAAAAAAAAAAGTAAATATTGAACACACCAAGTTTCCACCAAGTTATATTCAGACAAGGCAAGAGCTTTGGTGGAGGCGGCCATCTTGTTTTCTGACTTCTGTAACTGGAACATCGATAACTCAGGTGTGATGTCATCACCAGCTCCAACTTCCAACCTCCGCGGTTAACGGGACGCACCAATAGACACACAATCCCACCTGGCAGCGGTTCAGAGCGACCACAGCGTTTGACTGCTGCTCACTAAAGACTTTCAGATCAGTCAGTGTGGGTTTATCTCTTCGCTGAAAGGCCACCATGACGGCATTTGTTAAGTAAAGAGGCCGTTACTAATTCACTAACCACATGCAGACTTTCACAAGTGGACCAAGGATTAAAACATTCCAGGCGTAAGCTTTAAAAAGGAAAAATAATTGAGTGACAAAGTAGGTAGAAGTTAAACTACTCACCTCCAAGTTCACTCTGGGAAAACTTGCGTTCCCCGCTCAGCCTCTTGAAGAGCGAACGCATCACCTTGGCACTGCCAAAGCGCTTGAAACGGGCACGGACGTTCTCATGGTACCACTCCAAGGTACCGATCTTCAGGACCCTGATGGGGAAAAACACATGGAACGATTCCCACATGGACCAGGTTAAAGAAAATCCCAGTGACACAACAGTAATAATAAGGCTGTTCCCTGTGTGACTGAAGAAAAGTGCAGGTCTCAGCATGACTGGCTGAGCGTTTTCCATCTGAGAAACTATAAGTGTAGCATATGGAAGTGGAACAAGTTGGATGTGTAAATTTATATTGCTACAACGCTTGGTAAAAGAGACGAGTCTGTTAAAATGCTCAAATGAGACGTTGAACCGTTGAACTGCTACTCAGAAGAGGTTGCTCCGGTCACGGCAATTAAAGAAAGAATGAACTAAATATTTAACATGTGTGCAGGCACCAGAAAAGCAATAATCTGTCATCTGGAATAGCTAATAGCGCTTGTTATTGATCTTAGACAGAGAATATCTGGAATCCCTCAGAAACATACAACCTCATTCTCAAGTGTCAAATCAAAGCATTTGTCATCATTCAACACGATCTTTGTGCTCAAATCTCAAACTTCTGTCTTTAGCTGAACTTTGAAGTCTTGCTACAGTGACGTCTTCGTCACCACCAGTTTTCTGTCCAGTTATTAAAACAATTATTAGTTCTTTTGCATCCCTTTAGGATTGTTAACCTCCTCAGACCCAAGCATTTGTTTGGAATCCATCTTGATTTATTGAAGATTAGAGAAGGAGTATAAACAATAAGCATCATCAAGTAGTTTTTAAGTTTTTGTTTTTAGTAATATTTCGCTGTATATTAAAACTTATATATAAAACTTGTAACAGAGCAGAACTGAAGGTGGTTTCTGACTTATTAGTCACTTTATGTTTTTCCAGCTATAAAAATAAACCTTGTGCCTCTGCATTATACTTTCATAGATTTTATGAGTCAAAAGTCTGGCTGATAGAATAAGATTGAAGAGATGGTTGCCAGCACATGGCCGGCAAACACATGGCTCTGTGTAAATATTAAATCACCCTTGTTGCATGGAAAAGTCATGCTAGTGTGCGATGATCACATTAAGATAAGTGAAGTTTCTGTGCTCATTCTTGTGTGTGTAGCTCTAAATGATCACACATAGGAACAATATGTTATACAGTAGAACTAATGTTCACGTCTGCATCAGCGCATTTATGTTTGTTTCTGCTTATAAACACCTAAGAGGATGATTGGGAAGTCTCACTCTTTAATACCACTACCTAATGCCTTGTGGAAAATTACTCTAATTACTGTAAGCAGCTGAGACTGTTTGCATTAGTGAGAAATTTTCACCTTTTGGATATGGTGCTACTTGCTTTGAGTCATTTCCCATTTGACCTATTTGTATTTGTCATTTCCTACCTGGCCATGTGACAGGGATCACACAACCAACCATCCTCCTTCTTGTTGTAGCGACTGCAGGACTTGCAGATGAACAGGTGACAGTCCAGACACTGTCGCTTGCTGTTGACCAGGAACTTGAATGGCTGCAGACAGCGGATGCAGAGAGATTCGGTCAGGCTGGTCTGGTTCCCCAGCAGCTCCCTCTTGGTGTCTTCCTTCTCGATTTTGGTCTTTAGCTCCCTGACGAAAGACAAGATGGCAATATGGATTCTTAACACACGTGCACATTCTCTTGGAGGTGGAGGATGCTAGGTAACAAACTTATCAAACATTCACATCACATTCACATCTGGTTTCATGTAAAAAAGTAAAATGTGTGTAAATGGCCTGTGACATTTATCTCATTCTTTCCACAAACATTTAACAAATCAACATTTCAAACACCTGCATTTGAAGACATGTTTACATACTGAAACATTAGTGGATCATTCACACTCAAAAGACGCCATCGGCCCGTGAAGACTCACGGGTCCAGATTTAGAATCAGTTTCCTCCCTCAGGCTGTTTCTGCACTGACTCTTTTTATATTCTTGCACTTTGCTGCCACTGGCTGCAGAATTTAATCGCACTATGGACTCATTCTTTATGTTGTTGGTGGATGTTTGTGTTTGAAAAACATTTTGTGCAATGATCACATTAAGATAAATTCAGTTTCTGGGCTCATTCTTGCATGTGCTCAGTGTTATACAGAGGGACTATTGTTTACTTCTGCCTCATATTCTTGTTTTCTATTTACCCCAATGAAAATGAATCTATTCTAAAGTAACAGTCGTGCACAATGGATGTTGTGAATGTTCTAATCTTTAGTGTTAATTCCACTCAATGATTATTTTGGACTTTGCAGTTTGTGCTTCTGTTAAACTGGATTAAATCATTTAGTCTAGTCCACTGACTACAATGTCAAAATAATAGGAACATGTTCCGGTTCAGCTCTCAGTTATTTCAGACTAACGCTGATGGATGTTATAAACTTCATGAAACTCAGATTTAGAGCAGGACACAAAGCTTTCATTTTCGCAGGTGTACCTAATGTTTTGCCATCTGTGTGTGTGTGATTCTGGTGCAGTAACAGGCAAGACAAAATGTAGTTATGTAACTGTATACGATGAAAGAGAGGAATGTGAGCCCTGGAGGAAAATGACATCTAGAGTTGTGACGTCGGTGAACGAACTGAATGTATCGACCGGCTCTTTAAAACGAATCAATTGGTTGCAGCCGTGAGGTGTTTTTCTTTCTTTGCACACAGAAGCTCCTGGTTTGCGTTGAGATGGTGATGTAGCTGGTGTCCAGAATGTACAGATAGACTCAGAGCGAATATGTATCGGTGGGAATGTCTAAGTTTAGTAAAATAAGTTAGTCCAAGGCTGGAATCCTAAAAATAAATAAACATTAACACATAAATGAAATGAGATCCTTTCAAAGAGACAAAAATGTATGACATCACTGTTTTGTATATAATTGGTTTCTGCACTGAGGCAGTGAAAAGGTTTAGTATTTTGACATATTATTAAAATGTTCACGCGATTGTACATATTCATACAATATAAATACTGAAGCTGTAGGATGTATATTTTCAAGCTATGGTCTGTTCAAAAGTTTATCTCACTTTTATAAAAGTATAAAAGCCACAGTTTAGTTATTTGTATGGTTTGTATAAGGAAATGGTTAGAAAACGGGTACCAAATGAGAAATTAAACATTTTATTATCTACTACTACTATAAAAAAGATCAACCGTGTGGTTACTAAGGCAGTCTGAGGGTCTTTGCTATAGTTGAGTTAAATCTGGACAAACGTGTTGCAGGGCCTCGGCTCCGCAGCGCAGAGAAGACTCACCCTTTCCCCCTGACTCCAGTATTTACACTAAGCTAAGCTAAGCTAAGCTAAGCTAAGCATAGCCTGCACCGCTCATCTCAAAACAAAGAAATAAGCACATTTCTCCCGACATGTTGAACCAATAAAACTCGTCACAGAACAGAACTGAAGGTGGGTTTCTGGCTTATTAGTCACTTCATGTTTTACCAGCTAAAGAAATAAACCTTGTGCCTCTGCATTATACTCTCATAGATTTTATGAGTCAAAATACTGGCTGATAGAATAAGATTGAAGAGACGGGTGCCAGCATAGTGATGGCAGCACATGTGTAAATATTAAGCCATCCTTGTTGCATGGAAAAGGCCTACTAGTGTGATCACATTGAGATAAATGAAGTTTCCGTGCTCATTCTCTCATGTGTAGCTCTAAGTGACCATACAGTGATTTACAGTGGGACTAAGTTCTGCATCAGTACATTTATGTATGTTTCTGCTTGTAAACAAATCCCTGTTATGAACCACTGCAGAGTGGGTTTCCTCAGTCTTACCCCCAAAAAATGGAACATACACAAGCATGGCATCAATCAAACGTAATTAAGAAGCTGATTTTGTTATAAAATTTGAAAAATATTTAGTTTAACAGCACAACAATTCTACTGAAACCGCATCCTGGTCAAACACATCTTTCTTCTCCTCACCGTGACTTGACTTGTGCTTACGTGTGTGTGGTAAATTACTTCACCGCTTCGAGTCAGATCCAAGTTTGACCTTGTGCTGATTGTTGGAAATGTGGCAGAATTTTCTGCTTGCTGTGAGATGCTGACCGTACCGAAGAGGAAACATTCTCATAACGATTCCCAAATGTTAGAAAAATTGTGGGCGGAGTCTGGCAAAACACCCGGCGAGGATGAGAGGGTTCCTATTGTTTCTGAAAGCTTTTTGTTTTTGTTTTTTTAAAGGCCATGCTTTTCAAATTATACCCACGATCATCGGGATAAATGGGATATATTATAACAACCGCAGCCTTCTGCACACACAGCTGCCCGCCGTAAGCGCTGCGATTTAAAAGTAATATCTGTTAAAGCTGTTCCCCTCTGAAATATCAAATCCTGTAACTCTGGTACACAAGATGCCATTCTGCGATTTCAGCTGTTTATCTTTGCTGTGGGCAACTTCCAGGCATTTATGCACGGTCAGAAAACTGGAATATCAAAGATAAGTGCAACAGCTGCTCTCTGCAGGGGCTTTCAACTGTTTATAAATTTATAAACCTTTTTACACGTCAGCCAGATATTGCACCATCTCATCTTCTTCTCCTGCTCCTCCTCACCGGGGTCGTGGGGGTTATACGGCACCACACAAGCTTTTATTGGTATTTTAGTTGATTTTCAACACCAGGGACATAGATATCTGTTCATTTGGGAGCGAAATGATAAGAAGGTCATGATAAACTAGACAAGTAATGAATCTTGCCTGAGGTATCTGAACAAATGAACACAACCTTCTACTCGGCCTGATGATAAAAATTATTAAAAGTGAGAATTGCAGCGTAAGAATTTTATTGGTCTAAACTGCTGCTCTGAATATTACAATAAATACCTTGAAGTCTGAATTTGCTGACTCTCACATTTCATCCACTTTCATTTTTTCATACCACTTCTCCATTTCCATAACCCATAACCGTTTCTCTTATATTTCTTTTACCTAATAACAGGGGCAGTTGTAGTGGAGTGACAATTACATTTACACAAAAGTGCAATGAAGTATCAAGTAGTTTTCTCCATAACACCAGAACTACAAATCACTTCATGAATAAGAGAAAAACTATTTTCACACCATTACCTCTCAATGAAGTGTAATTTATGTGAAACGGTGCTTATTTTATGATTTGTGATTTATGACTGTGAATCAGACTTTATGGAAGAATTTATTGTCGTCTAAATCCATAAACAATGGTCATTTCAAAATATTCACGTAGGTGTGATTCAAAGAGTCAAATTCTTGATAAATAACTCGATTGTAATAATAAAGTATTAAATGCACGAATGCAGATTTGGTCAACATATAAATCACAGCAGTGATTTATTTTCACTGCTGTTTCAGGAAGTGTATAGTGTTTATGTATGTACCTGACTGTTTTCTCTTTAATATTTATTCATTTTTTCCCTTTTCAACGTGTGTTGCTGCAGAGAGATTGGTGGTGTGTTTGAGGTAGTGGCCTCATTTACACAGTCATTCAAAATGTGTGTTTCAAATGCTATGAAAAAGAAGATAAAACAATAAGAGCATTAAAATAAATGATTGTTTAACTATTAAGTTCTACTCTAAAATGAAACCTTGCATCTTAATTGTGACCCTGTTCTCTCCTCTTCTGTCCTCATCATAAATGACTCGTATTCTGTGTTGTGGTTTAACCTGAGGTGTTTCACAAGGTTTGTTGTGTTGCCACAACTCAATAGTTTAGTTTCTTTCCACTGTGTTCGTACATTACCTCCAATGACTGAAGTATCAAAAGTATCGATGTTTTGATTTGAGAATCGATTTTAGAGCATAAAGACCTGGTATCGGACGTATCGACATGTGTCTAATGACAAACTGTTGCACCAGGTGAGACGGTTGTTTTCATGGAGTTGACCTCTTTCCCTTTGAACTCTACGCTTCAGAATAAAAACAGCTGATATAACTCTGTTCCATTTTCTGATGTGTAAGCTCTTTACCAATGACCATACTCCAGCGTGTCTCCAAAAGCTTCAGCCTCCCCTGTGACTGATTAAGAGCAGGTACTGCAGAGTTTTTCGCTTCGCTGGCGAAGCTGAAGAATCTGGGCGCAGCAGCCAGACATTCTCCGGGTTACGTCCTGTCTCCATTGCTGTGAGTGCAGGCCCATAGATGGTGATCTCCTTTCTGTGTCCGTCCGCACAAGTCAAGCCCTCGGAGTTTAGTCTCGGACGCTCTCACTCGCAGGTTTTCTTTTTTCAGTCTGTCTTTTATCTTAACGTAATAATCTAATATTCTCCTCAGGGCCACTCTGTTGTGTTAAATCTAGTTTCTGACAAGTTACAGTAAACACAATTGAAAGAAAGGGAAGTAAGAAGAAGAAGGAGGGATGACTGACGCGTGCGAGGTTCGTCCACACAGGGGAAGGATCTGTTACAGAAATGTAATGCAATAATGCTTTTCCTCACACTAATCATGTAACAGTGGAAAATGAGCATATAGCTCTAACATTATTCACTGTGTGCTGCAGCTTAACAAAATTAAATCTCCAAGTAAGACACAAACAGCTTTGAATGCCAGAAAAAAACAATATTCACATTCGTGTGGATAAAAACTTTTTTGTGTTCAAATTTATTTTTTTGTTCTCCACCAAATTTCGACAACTTCTTTGGTTAGTTAACAGCCAAATGTTATGATCTGAGAATGAACCCAAACTGTAAATGACCAGAAAACTACAATAAATACAACAGGTATTTTTTTTAATTTAAATGTTGGTTTTAGCTGCTTTAACTTCCCGAGACCCGGCGTCCTCATATGGGGACATGAAATTTTTGGTTTTATTGCAGCTTATTCTGCTTCATTTAAACCCGTTGTCCTCATTAGTGGATGCTCTAGTCTGCCATCTAGTGGTAGCAAAGAGTTAATACACTAGTCGGTGTAAAAACATGACATCAAATTCGTCAAATTCTATGGTTAAAATGTATTTATTTATTCTTATTAACGCTTCTAGTTTGATACAAATTTTAATCAAAATCAATGAGCTACGATGTCGCTAATTAGCAAATACTCGCAATTCTGTCTTTACTCAGCCATGTTCAGGTATTAAAATAAACTGTTTTATATTTTGTCACACACTGATGACTTTATTACGATATAAATAATAAAATATTCCCAGTGTCCACATATGTCCACATTTTCAAAAACTACTACTTCCTCTTCTAAGATGATGCTTTTAGGTCCTACTGATTCTAAATACTTTGGAGAAATTATTATTTTTTTAATTAGCCTTTTTTTTTTAAGCATAGCTTTAAAAATAAAATCACTGACATATATATAAATTACCACAGAACATTATCATGACCAACATGTTGGTTAAGCAATTTTCCATCTAAGGACTTTCTTTTTGTGCATTATTCTTTCCAATTCTCACCTACTTTTGTTATGAAAAGAAAGATTAGTTTTGCTCTAAGGTCTGGATTTACTTGTTGTTTTTTTAAAGAAGGATCACATGTGAAGAGGCGCAGGAATCTTTTGATCTACGTCCAAGATTTTAGCTTCTGCACAGGCTACCGGAACATTCGCTTCATGTGACATTGTGTGGGGGCATTGTGCGAAGGCCAAGTCAGCAAAAAAAACAAAAATTCCAAAATAAAATAAACAAAGTGTTACGTGTGGTGAATGAGGTGGCTTCTGCGTTTTCTGGTGGACTTGGGGAAAGCAAAAACACAAGAATCTAAATGCACATATTTCATCTTGTGACTCAACGAACGTGGTTGTACAAGACTTAGGCGTGGACAGCTTTATATGAAAACCACATGAAGATCTGTACCTATTTTTAGACCGCGAAGGCCTCGGATGGAAACAACCGTTGCCTGAGCAGCAGACAATAGCTCATTTGAACGAAAAACAAATAGAAGAAGAAGAACCTTGGCAAAGGCTTAAATGGCTCAAACTGAACAGACGGTGTTGTTCTGCAGTCCCTTTCTTTACATCTATTGCCATCTATCTGTCTGTTTAGGCAATTGGAAAGTTGAATGTTGAATGAAAGTTAGTGTGAATTGACTCTTTCTTGTCACACGGACACACAGAAAATTCAGATTCCTTCCAAAACTTAACTCAGAGTTAGGAAGTCCCTGGTAATCATTGCTTTCCAGGAGGAAGCAGGAGATACATTTATAAAAACAAGAAACTCTATACTTGAAATGAAACTTCCTGTCATGGATTTGTCATTGTAAGGGAGATTTGACCACAGTTTCAACTTTCCACCACACCAACAGTGACTTCAGCAAACTATGTCTACTAAGGAGATATAAATCCTGGGGTACACCCACACAATCCCATCAAGACACTTCATCAGGCAAAAAAAAAAAACATCATGGAATCACCTTTGTCTGATTTAACATGTGAACATACTTGTAACAATTTTTCTTTCTCAAATGGAAATCAAATGTTTTTATTCCCAATTTTGTTGCAGAATTTCCCAGAAATGTGTATCACATGCAGGGAGCTTTACTTTCACTCTTCTGCTCCATGGGGTTAAAGTCTAGAGACTGGGCCATGGTCCACTCCATGTTTTCAAGCTTCCCATCTTGTTTTTATCCTGAGGTAGTTCTGGTAGAGCTTTAACTTAAGTTCTGGGTCATTATGTTGCTGTAGGATAAAGATCTGACCAACTATACCAGAGGAAACTGCATGATGGTCTAAAACTTTTGACCATTTCATACGGGGGCAGTGGTGGAGACTTTGTCAAATGATTAATTTAAAACATAATAATTACATTTAGAAAACAAGCGACTGTCCATCACATGCGTCTGTAGCTAATTTTATCCATGTGTAACAAAGTTAAATTTGTTTCCAGTGTTTTGTGAATTGAACCCAATCTTGAAGTCACAGGACTTCATTTAAGTAAGGCTCTCTATTGGATCTTCTTGTTTGTCCTTTAGTCTTGCTCAGATTATCTTAGATATAAAAGTATAAGGCGTCGGTGTGCCACTGAGAAGTTTGTCAATTTAAAAAGAAGAAGAACAAATTCTTTAAAGCGTTGCAGCAGCTGCTCATCTGCTGCACATTGGTCATCCAAGTAGGGAGATTCCCTCTAAACCTCTTAAAGCTCTTCCTCATGCAGCCTGATATCTAAACCATCCATCAGTCACCGTTGCCAAGGAGACATGTGAGCAGTAGCTCAGTGAATAAGCAGCGAATGACTGAATTATCTGTTGCTGACGTAGAGCTAAATCAGCCTAGTTCTGCTCAGTGTCCTCACAGCGTGGAGTTTCTGCTCAACGTACGTCAAACAAAACTGGCCAATCGAACATTTAGCCTCAATAAAAAAAAATCTGTCGACGCAGGACTTGAGGATTGGTGTGATTCCAGGCTCGCAGTGAAATGTGAGCGCCCTGTCTTCATTTAAAAAAGTGCAGATGTTGCTACAATTCAGCAGGATTCACACTCTGTTCCTGTACGCAATGAAAACTGGAATTCATAAGCAAAGCATCCCCATGATTATTTATGCTGTCATAGTTGCATGTGTCAGTGGACACGCCAACCTACTGACCTACATTCTCTGGTACCACCACCTCAGCTGCAGAGCTGTAACTTCGTGCGCTCACTCTGCTAAACTCAGTTAAATCGTTTAAAATAATTCCTACGTGATCTAGGTCGGTAACAGAATTAGAGACTCGGCCTATTTAAAATAAAAGCACTACTGTAGCATGTCATAGTTTTCTTGTTTCATACATACCACACAGTAATAGAGATTATCGGAGCAGACTGAGCAGAGTGCACCAATCAGGCATAACATTATGACCACTGACAGGAGAAGTGACAATTCAGTGTTCTGTTGGGAAACTTTTGGACCTGGCATTCATTCATGTGGATGATGCTTAGACATGTAGCCCCCAACTAGACCAGACCAGACCAGACCAGACCAGACCAGACACCCCCCACCCCATAGCGTTGACACCCTTGATGAGAAAAAGAGAAAAGCATAAAATAGCCTCCTGTTGTAACACTCAATATAGGGTTTAAATAGTTTGAAAATCATTGCATTCCAATTTTTAGATAGATTTTCCACAGCTCTCTTTGAGAAAATCTTATTCTTTGAAAAAGGTGGTGAAACAAGTTTTTGTACACCGATCAGGCATAACATTATGACCACCTTCCTAATATTGTGTAGGTCTCCGTTGTGCCTTCAAAGCAGCAAGATTGTACAGTGTGTGCTTTGATAGAAAGTACTTATTTGTCTGTGGAACTTGGGGTTATTAGGAAAAGGTGATGAACACGCTGGCCAAAGAACATTCATTTACATTCAAGACCAGGTACAGACAATCTCTCTCTCTCTGACAGATCCAGATTACCGAATAAAGTGATATATGTAACATTTGAAACTTACCCAAGTCTGTCTTCCTCCTTCTTTCTCAGGTCAAAATCTCTCTGTACAACTTCCCACACATGCTTGGCCTCCTCATCTGTGAGCTTGGAAAGATCAAGCTTCTTGCCTTCAGTGGTGGCTGGCATGATTGTAGGCCTGGAAACTAGCTGGCTCCCTGTTGTTGGGCTACGGCTGGGTAACAGAAAAACAGGCAATAGAGTTTAGAGAGTAAATGAAGCAAAAAAAGACCATTAGACAATAAGAGATAAGCAAAATGTTAAAGTTAAACTGCAGTAAAAACTATAAAAATAATTGGGTTCTTTTAGAAGATACTGATCTTATGGAAGTTCAGTTGCTGAATTTCCCAAATAACATGTTAATCTGTGGGTTATTAATCATCGCGTGTCATTCACGGGCCTTGGAAATAGATTTCCTGAGAGAAGTTTGCCCATGAAGGTCCATCAAGCCAAACTTACCCGTAGACCGAGCAATGAATTTGACAAACAACTTTCTCAGCTATAAACTTTCACTGACTCACTGAGCTTGGTTTACAACACCCAATCAAATGTTAACTGCCAAAAAAAAAGAAAATACCATGTTTATTTGCATTGCTGGTTTCTACTCACCGTATTTCATTCGGTTGCAAAAATGCCTCTGGCAAAGAAAGGGCCAGATTATAGTTATTTTCAAGAAAATATCTGTTTTGTTTATGCCTGCACGTGTAATGAAAATGACCTCTTCCTAATGTGGCTACACTAAGAGCTAGAGGACTACATCCAGCATCCTGAGTGCTGGATGTAGTCCTGCAAACTGAGGCCATCTCTTGAAATCATAGCTTTGACTCTTGAATGCTTTAGTCAAAGTGATGATGATGATGAAAAACTTTTGATTTACATGCAGGTGAGAAACATTAATAGGATTTAAGAGATAAGTAGATGGCAAGAAAAGAACAAACACTGCTCGAGTCGTGTACACACTGTGCGAACAAAGCAGAGAATTAATGGATTGGTCTAATGCAGAGAAAGGATTTTCCCATGAAGGATAAGGGCTAGGGTTGATCCAGGGCAAGGTGTAAGGTAAATACTGAGAGCTGACCGGGGAATGGGAAAATATCAGTATGAGAATCAGGGGACAAATGGGAGGAGAAGAGAAAGAAGTTAAAACAAGACAGAGCTACCTAGCCCTAACCCTAGACTTAACCCTAACCCTAGACTTAACCCTAACCCTAGACTTAAGCCTAACCCTAACCCTAGCACTAAGACAAGCTCATAGAAAACTCATTGGAGAGGCCCATAATGGGGTTTTTAACCACATGCAGGTAACATAGTGTGAATAGAACACTGTGGTTTTACTCATTTGAGGTTGAAGCTGATAACTCGTAAGCTTCTTGTCATTCATTTGATATTGTGTCCAACATTTACACTCTTTGAGCTGTGTTTGTTTTTTTGTTTTGTTTTGTTTTTTCAACCAATATCTGGAGCGAAAAGGTGACTCTTCAGCTGCTAAATGCCTTATGATTTTCACAAGCTAGCCACTAACCGTGTCAGCTGAAAACAATCTTTTCGCTGTGGTTGGAAAACAAAACAAACAAACAAACAAAATGTTTGAGAGCAGTGGCAATGAACCAAGACAATGAAGCTGGAGGTAAACTGAGCTGAAAGATGCACACGCGTTGTTGAACTGGTGCTGACCTCAAGCGTCACAATATATGGGCTTGTGGTTGACGCTCATTGCAGTTTTTGACGGGATTTGACACAGCATCTTGCTAGTTTGGACCCAGAGTCTGCGCAGTATGGTCCGAGAGTGCGGTCATGCAGAAAGCGCTGCAGGTGGCAGGTAATTCAGAAAATCGTAAAATAATAGAAACCAAAATTATTTTAGGTGTATTTTAGTGTGTTAGTTTGATCAAAGTCCCGCCCACTAAAATCGAGGAGGTGGAGCTTATGGACTATACTTCAGCCAGTCACTAGAGGGAGCTCTGCTTGCTGTGGCTTCACGTTTTAGGAGCAGTTCCACAATGTTTTTTTCTATACAGTCTTTGAACTAAACACATACAAGACATTTATAGACTTTAGCATCATACGTTTGAAGGGAAAGAAAAGTCACTTTGACTATGGCATGAACGTTGCGGTTGCCAAACCCACTGGTATGAATATTTTTGAAACTGCCGTGCTCCCAGATTCTCACCACAGCAGTAGAAAGTTTGTTCACATAACACAACAAACAAAAAAACACTGGTTGGAGTTGACGGAAAAGCTCCATAATCATGTACAAATGCACTGAGCTGAAAAGCATCTCAGAATTTGGATGGATCCAACGTTGTGGCTGATAAGCCACAGTTCCCGTCAGCCCACAATTGAAATGTGAGCTCACAGTGTGCACAGGCTCAGCAGTACTGGACAAACTTTAAAAATGTAGCCTGGTGTGAACAATCAGGATTTTCACAGAGCCTGCTGTTGTGGAATTCTAGGCCCAAAAAAAAATCCAATCAAACAAACGTGAACCGAACCTGTTGCTGATTGTGTAACAGTTTGGGGAAAAGCTTTCTTGCCAAACTTTGGACTCAAGACAACGGTGGTGAATGACACATCCTGCCTGAGTATTGTTGCTGCTCTTATGCTTCCTGCTGTGGCCACAGTTTGCAATCTCCTAATGACCAGCAGCTTTAGGATAATGCACCTTATCATAACACACAATTCATGTCTCATACTGGTTTTATGAACACCTCTGAGGTGTGGTGGAACATTTGATTGTGTATGTGCACCAGGTACAGTAAATCTCTGATGCAATCACGTCAACATGAAGCAGAACAAATAACTACAAGTGTTTGGAGTGTAATGAGTAACCCTACTATGTATTGGTGTTGTGTTCTGAGTGTAGCTGTAAGACCTATGTTTGATACAGACCATTTAATCCAATCTGCCACACATGCTGTTTTAGTTACTTTACACAAAGTAAAGTTTTTTTTTTGTTGTTTTTGGAATGTGGACTTGGATAAGGCGCTTAAGAACTTCCTGCCACATGCATCTGTCCTGTGATCTGGGAAGGATTGGCACAGTTCAACCATGTCACTTCTGTTAGATTTTAATCAAGTCTGGTAAATGGAGCCAGACCAAATATCTCACATGGTTGAGTTTCGTAATGCATTGGTTTCAGACGATGAGGTAACTCCACTGAGGACTCCACTGTCAGGACAGCTCCACACAACCAGTGCCAATGAACTGCATGTAAAGACTCAAAATCACTGAGGAGAAAAGGAATGCTCAGGATTGTCACACTATTGGCTTGTTTTGCACAGGATCTCTAAAAAAACAAACAAACAAACAAACAAAAAAAACCTACCAACAAAAAGAAACCTCAAATGAGTGGCCAGACTAATTTAATTTCTGTTCTGCAAGTGTGCATTAATGGCAAAAACAAGCCCAGTTAGAGAGAAAAACAAGTCCCATCTAAATGGTACAATGTTAGTAGAACAACGTACGGATCCAGCAAAATAAAGGACATTGCTTACGACTTTCCCACAGTTAAAATTTTGTATCATAGTATTCAACCAGTACACAGTGGCTCTAAATGTATTTGTTTAGTGGGTGTGAGAAACATGGTATCTTACTCTGTTGTATTAAGGGGACAAGACAACAAATAATCTGAAACATACCTTATAACGTCTTTTTTGTTTTTGTAAGAAATTAAATTGTGTAAAATGGAAATGGATATTCACTGCTGGTGCACAGCATTCCTTAGGTGCATATTTGCAGAACTTCTTGTGTTTGCAAAGGGAAGGTTTCATTTGATAAGAGGTGGCACTAATACAAGAAGCACACTTACTTCACAAAAAATACTTTATGTGCTCTTTCATGAAGATTTAGATGTGAAAACACTGGTGACTGTTCATAAGAGTAAAAAAAAAAGAAAAAAACAGACAAAATCTAATAGGCACTATTTTCATTTATTTATTTTTAGCAAAAAAATAAATAAATATGTGACATACTGCATGTCTCTAATAAGTTGGAATTTCCTGAGACATCAGTGTAGAGAGTCAAAGACAAATGACGTAGCATACATGTAATCTCAGAACAGAAACAACTGCTGCACAAACATGACATTGGCTTACCTTGGTGAGAAGCCTGCAGGCAGTGTTTCCTCCGAAGGCAGACCAGGCTGACTGCAGGGCAAACTAAGTAGCAGACAGCAATGCTAATCACATGTCTAGTTAACCGGGAGGAAGAAAACGCTGGGAGACAGCCTCCTCTCCGCCCTCCTTGACTTCAAAGAGTCAGACTATGAGCCTTGACCCACTCTGGCCTCCTTCACAGTATTATTCAAATACATTGGAGCTGCTGGTATGTTGGGAAAGTACCTAATTAATGGTAAATATGTTGCTGTGGAAGGAATACTTTGGTGCATGCCATTTTCTGGAAAGTGTAAATGCAGTGGTCATGAGGTTATGCAGAGGCCATTTGGGCATAAACCCCCTGTCACATGTCATGTGCACCATGTTATGAGAGAGTGCATAACTTAACAGGGGTCTCTGTGCTAATATTTGATATACTTAAATCAAGTTTTTCGTAAGAAAAACATTGGAATCTTCTAATGTGCAAAACCCTTTTAAATCCTCCATCCCTGTTTTTATTTGATGCAATGTTTTGTTTACAGGCCTCTTAAAGATAGAATATGATTATAAGACTTTTATGAGCACAGTGGGTGGGTCATCTTTCTGTCTCAGATAGGAATTTGATTATACAGATATACTCAAACATTTACACATGGACTTACAACTTAGATTGTATGTGTTTTGTTTGGCTGAGATCATTGCACTTCCTATAAAACTTTGTGAGTGCAAAGTTGGATGGAATTCGATTGGATGTGAAACAGTAAAGTCCAAAAAGATTCTGATGGAAATCTCAGAAACTGATCAGAGCAGATTTGAAAACAGCCGACTGAATGTAAGGATCTGCTCCCATGGTCTCCCTTATTCCTCTATGTTTTGTCACAGGGATGATTTGAACCATGTGACTGGTCCAGAAATCCAATTTACTTGTTTGCTCAACCAGATCCTGTCATCTTTAAGAAGACATGAACATACTATTTGAAAGTTGTTTTCCCTGAACTTTTAATGTTTATAACTTTATCACGTTTTGGTACATGACTCTAAAAATACATCACAGTAATTTAATTTCATACAGGCACAACAAGGCTAGACTGGTTTGTCCTACAGAAACAAAAGTATTTTGAACTACTGAAACATTGAGTATTTTGCCAAGTAGCAGTTATTAGTCGTCTATTTTCATACATACACACAAGGACTGGAATGTTCACACAGGTAATACTTAAAGTTTTTCTCTGCATCCCTGCTGTTGAATAAATAAAGGTATATCATATTGTATCGTATAGCAAAAGCACAGCAATGTGCCTTTAAAAACATCAAAGAAGACGGCTGCTATCAAAAAACACAGTCACATGGAAGAAAAGGTTTTCTCCATAATAAAAATGCCTAACTGAGACACTGAAAAGAATAGACGATGACACCTCAAATAGTTCATACAACTGTGAATAGTTTTACTTTAAAAGTAGTCTCTTTAGTTCAGTGCAATAAGGAAAAAGCTTTACTCATTTTTACATCAAAAGTCTATCGAAAGTATTTGTCTGTGGTAGGGGTTGAACGAGACGAGAAGTTTTAAGTCGACTAATATGAACGTTGAGTTGAGCTGCTGATAATGTCACTCATAAAAACACAGTACTAAATAATGCTTTGCAACAATGAAATCTATATTTTTTTAACCTGAATCCATGGAATAATCTTGCAATGAAAAGTTGTGGAGGCTTTTCTGCAGGTTTATTGAATTTATTCATATGCAGTTCTTACTCTCAGCTCTACCAAAATGTACTGTAGGTCTCTCGCATGGTGCATTTACTGACATCAAGGACAAAAAAACATGCTCTACAACCACAGCAACAATGTCAACTAAGAAAACACAACAGAAATGAACATGAACACATGAGCTTATCAATCCTGTGCACATATGTTTAGCCTATAAATCGGCACTGTCAATAGCATTTAATAGTACTTCACAGCATGTTGACATAGACAAGACATAGGCTAGTGCAGCCAGGATAAGTCTTTTCCGTGTATTACAGCTAAAGGTCTAATAACACTGATAATGAATTCACGAGCAATTTGTTGATGTGCAGCCTTGGTGAAGTTGTTAATTAACTACTGTCCAGAGGAGTTGGTCCTCTGCTAGCATTAGCGCATCACTTTTCAGATGAGTGTGCATTGCAGGAGTACATTTCTTGTATTTCAGGAGTGACATGTCACGGTAGTATATTTAGTGAAGTATGTCCCCCACACTTGAAGAACTCCTGCTAGTTTACTGCAACGACCCACTGGGCTCCTCACTTGTCTTCTGGGAGGCGTCCATGTTGACCAGTTACTAGTCAACATGTGAAGTCGACTAATCAACTTGTCAACTTGTCAGTGGAACCTTGAGCATTTAACGTATAACATGCTGTTGAATGTTATATGTTATATTTAATTTAACAGATGTGTTGAATCACTTGCACTCCGCAGTCTGACATATTTATACGACTTCTTCAGCCAAAATTGCAACAGATGTGTAGTACATTGCCTTTAGCTCCATATGCATTTGAACATTCTGCTATTTTAGCTGTTCATTCAAACATATTCAAGTTAAATAATGAATATGGGTTAAAAGTGGGTAAAAGAAAGAGGAAGATAGGATTTTCACATTCAAGAAAAGGTTTATGAATGTGAGCGTTTTAGTACATATACTACTATTTTTCGAGGAATCATAAGTGATTGGACACTTCTAAATAAAGCAAATCCACCAGAGAGACATTAGGAGTGTCCAAATACAAACTGACAAAATACTACATTACAAGGCTTGGAGCGTCCATAGAAGTAAACAGTATTGGGTTTGTCATTGTTTTATGATACTTTGCATGACTGATTCCTAAACAGCAACAGGAAAAGGAGCAGGAACCTCAAAGTCTTTGGATCCAACAGGGAGAGTCAGTTGCTGCATCTCCCAGCATATGTTAGCAGTGCATTCCTTTAATTTAACTTTGGATAACAACCAGTGTAAACAAGATGATCAACATGGTTCACATGTTTTACTCCACTCACAATATGAGATATTTGAGGCATCTTGAACCAGAATATCCTCCGTATGGACTTATATGCAAGCAGTGTCTTCAGTTTACAAAGAAACCATTCTCCATATTCACACATTTTCAGAATGTCTTTGTCTGAATGACTACAAGGTTGCATTTCACAGCAATGGATGTGTCACTTTGGGATAAAAAAACTGCTTGGAGTAATAGTTGCAGTTTATATCTCCACCTGTGTCTAGATTCATAATTTATGTGGTGAAGATTTTAGAGGAATTTAATGGAAGTGTTTTTTGGTAATATTGTAATGTCACAGTGATGTTGATCTTGGACCATTTGGACATAAAGTGTCATCAATTCATCATCTTATTCTTGGTTTCTGGTGTTTTATGAGATCACAGTGACTTTTGGCCACCACCAAATAAAAATCCATCCATCCTCGAGTCAAAACCAAAAACATACTGATGACATGAAGACATAAAAACAATTCTGTTTTGCTATGCCCTTTTTGTTACTTGGTGCCATATTTACCATGGAGTGATTCCAGCACTGCCCAAAGTTTTATGGCCGTGCAGACTTCGCACACTCTGGGAGCTGGGATCTGTGCCAACTTACCGGGTAGCTTGTTGTTCTGAGCTGAACTTGCATTAGCTGTCCAGGAGCAACATACAATTTCTAGCTAGCTGACGTTACCAGTGAACACAGAGCTAACATTAGCTAAGAAGGTGTAGGGAACAGTTAGCTGGTTAGCTACCTCGCTAGCTTGTTGTTAAGTAGCTTAGTTAATAACTAGCTAAGTTGCCTCATGTAGCAGTTGGGATTGCATCCAACCATTGCCAGGTTTCAACTTAACTGTTTTGCGTCTGAAATTGGCGGGTCGTGGGTCGAACAATTTGCTGCTTGCTCAATCTGTTCAGAGCTCATCAATGCCAAAACTGGTAGGCCATAAGATAGGCCATTAAAAAGTACAGTTTACTTAGAATTCATAATTAATGTAAAGACATGATACATGTTAAGTAATGCAAACTTGGTATGTTTGAGAAGAAACCACTGATTGGACTTAAAAACACAATAACAATAAGAAAGGACATGGAAAAGTTCAGTTTAATCAGAATGAACAAGTAATGCCACTGGGTTTACAGTGTATACCAAACAGCAGCAACCAACATCAGAAAACTTGGGAGACAGAACTAGGCAGACAGGGACATTTTAAGCAGAAAAATATTAGAGGCTGGTTGAGTAAGTGACTCACACAACCTTGAACAGAATGACTAAAGTTTTTCTACCAGGAGAAAGTAAACACCTTTGCAACCCCAGGTTCTCGGCTCCAAAAATGTCATGAATGTGTGGCTTTTTACCAAAGTAAAAGAAAAATGTCTCTTCTAAACTGAAAATCCTCCCGGGAGTCCCAGGTGTTTGTCAGCTGGATCCGTTCATACTCCAGGATTCGGTCCAGAAGAGCAGTCCAGAGGATACAAAGCCAGGCAGAGGGAACCGTTTTGGTGCCTTATTTTAAAAATGCACACATGAGAAATCTTAGTTGACAGGCAACAGGAACAAAACAACAATCAGACACGCAACATTAAAAAAGAAAAGGGTAAGAATAGGCTAAATAAACACACAGGTGTTGTGTGGGTAATTGGGAACAGGGGAAGGGGATGTATGAATCAGCAGAGTGGATAGGCTTGTTAATGGTGGATGAGGGGAGACTTGAATCTCCCACTGATTTTGTTCTGGCAGCTCAGCTTTTACATATAGGCACCGTACACAACCCTAGATTGTATACAAATATGGACAATTATTTTCCCAATGATACGGACAGAGCCATCTTGCAAGTTTCTTTCATGTAACGTCTGTGTCATCAATGCCCCACCCACACTTCCTAGTCAGTAGACTCACACGTTTTTATTTAATTAATTCTGTGTGGATTATTGAAGTACACACTGTACTTACTTTTTATATATTTTGTTCTGTCTCAACATGATGTCACAGTAGCTTAGTTGCACATTAAAGAAACACTCTTAAAAGAAAGATAAAATAAAATAAGATTTGAAGAAAATAAAATAAAAAGTAAATATTATCTAGTAAATATACAGTAAATTTACAGAATTAGCTTTAAACAAATTTACAAAAGTTGTTGGAAAAAGTGTCATCAGAAAAATTGCCACTTGAACGTGCATCAAAGTTATATTAACTACTTTAAATAACAGAAACGTCCTGGAAAAATAAAACCAAGTCCCATCCACTAACATGAAGGGGGTGGAGCTTATATCACCTATACCGCAGCCAGACACCAGGGGGGGTCTACCTGCTTCAGCTTCACTTTAGAGGAGCAATTCTGTCATCTATGTGCATGCAGTCTATGTAAACAGCAGCGTAAATACACTGTTTCTCATGAGATTGGAATAAAATATGTTTTACGTCTTCTCATGAACTGATTAACATGTATATCATCCCAGAACTGTCCTGATCATCTCATAAACACATATAACTGATGTGTATACTGTAAATTAAAAGCAGTGTCTGAAAACAAAATTACTCCAACTTTATGGACAGTGTGTGTTTAAGATGATATACAGAAAACCTAGTGACAGAACCACTGGGCAGTTCTCCTGTGCAGGAATGTTGATTATTCACAAATTTATGAAGTAAAAAACTATGGATTTTGTTTCACGATGAGCCTTGCCCTGTGAACAATTGTAAGGAATAAGCATAAATTAAGGAATTTTTGCTTTATTGTTCATTATGTTGTTCACGCATAAAGATGAATATTTTAAATGTCATCTAAAGCAAGAAGTCTTTTAATGCTCCACCCATGCTGTTCACACTGACAATCAGTTCAGCCACAGCCAACTGGAAACGAACAACGCTAAAGTCTGAGGACATCTGGTGGAGGGAAGGTGTCACCAAGCCTCTGTGCCACAGTATGATGGAGAAATAACAGCAGTAAATGACCTCCAACCCCTCTGAACTAAAAATAAATGAAACACTACAAAGAGCCACCCCTTCTTTAGAGTTTTTTCTCTACACACATAAAATTCACCATCCCTGTGTTAATTTTTTACAGTGTGTGCCTGTACAGAGTGCCTGGAATGTTTTTGGTTTTGTCATAAATGTCTGTGTCCAAAATCTGGCACGGGATGGTCTCTGGTCATTATTTACCAGAGGTATTGTTCAATTTCTGATGTGTTTATTGGATCCCAATTAAAAATGAACTTAAACAGTGGACCAGACCTGAGATGTCAGTTTAGTATCCAAAGGTCCTCTGTGTGTTTTCTAACGGGGATTACAGTGCCCGCAGTTTTATGGGAATCCCCGAATTTAAAACTGCTGGAAAGTTTCGTTTCACACATCCAGCTGGGCACTGCTGGCCCTAAGTGCATTCTTTTCTTATGTGAAAGCTGTTTGGACCAAGTGACGAAGGCGTTTTATATAGACAGCCCAAGCACTGCAGCAGCACGCAGGGATCTTTTACACATGCTCCGTACAACAGAGGAAAAACTCAATCTGCAGCTCTGCTGTATGAATCCTTCTGTGTCTTCCCTTCGTGTGTGAAGGTTTTTGCATGTTTGTGTCAACAACGATGGAAAAAGCTTTAGTTTAATTGGTCTATCCGCATTGGTTACGTTCATTCCAGGAGCCCTCGTAAGCTGTGTCTGTCTCCCCACGAATAAGCAGCATCAAAATGACCAGTAAGCGCAAAGCCCACAAAAACCATCTGAGCTCAGAAGCAAGAGTCAGATCTTGTCATGCAAGGCTGCTCTTTGACTGCTGTTTCCATTCATGTGTCACTGATGTGTTTTCTTTTTGAAACCATGACCACAAGTGTTTCCTAAACCTAATCCAGTAGATTTTTTTTCTGCCTGATCTTAAAGAACAGTTTAATTTTTGTTGACAGACGACTGAAAGATTATGTCATCATGCCAATCAGGGGCATCTACAGGCATTCACACAGGATTTATTTTGGTGTTAATTCAGAAGATTTGCTGCCTTAGCTACACTTGCAGTAACTTCTTTTATGTTTCTATTTCATGCTTCGATTTGTATTCATTCATGTATACATGTAGTGTTCAAGACACATGATCTTACAACAGACAGAACCACGAGAAATCCCACTCCCCCTAGGACCCCACTGGAAGAAGACCACCGATGTAGCAATGAGAGCACGACTCTGATCATGAGTACTGTGTACAGTGTTTGCATGTCATGCATCAAACCAAGAAATAACATTAACACACAACAATCTGTGCCAATATAAGATATGAAATATGCTTGACACTGAAACATCAGATACACAGAAAAAGAAGAATATTGTAGTGGTGACAAATAAAGCCCTTCATGTCCTACGTCACTGTGACATCACGTCGTTAGCTGGAGGCGAACACTGTCACTTTCTACCATTTACCCCCCACAGTGGATCCACTTACTTACTTATTTACTTCTTGTAATATCTTTGTTGGAGAGGCCAGACTTCGTCCCCTCTGTGTCCTTTGGTAAAATCGTCCGTCCAGTGACTGAGAGTGTAGAGGTCAGTGAATATAGCCCCATCAGTCAGAGTCAACTTTTTAAAATAACACTCACGGTCTCGGAGAGTGAGTGTATTCATATATTCTCTGTATATACATTTCAGAGAAACCCAAAATGAGAGATGGACACTAGAGTAGAGTTTAATGGAGCTTTATAGGTTAGTTTGTTTTGTTTAAATATTCTAGAAGAATACCTGAGAACACTGCTTAAACACTATTGATTGTGGTGATAAAAGCAGTTTAGTTTATCATGCACAGCGAGGCTGGTGCTGAAGCATCTGAGCCATGTTTGTTTTTGCACACACTGAAACACTCATTTATAATGTTCATTCATTCATTCATTCATATATTCATATATTCATTCATTCTCCAACAATGCTGGTAGGGGAGAGTAAAGTGAAATGCAGAATACTGTGTAGTTCCCGGCTGACATGTCTGCTTTAGTCTGTATGAAGGACCTCCCCTTCGTTTCTTTAAATCCCTGCAGCCATCTGCTGGCGGCATGACAACAACCTACACCCTCATGCACAAGGATTTACACACTGGGCACTTTTCTGACAGTTGGTTTCCCTAAATTAGATGTTTTCCTTAGATTCCCATACATCTTTTAATCATAGTGTACAGTAATAGTGATGTTATCATCTGTTGATTGTTATGTTTTATGTTCATGTTAGTCCCTGTTATGTAAGTTGGATGAAATATATATTTATATTTTTCCTTTAATATGTTTCAGGCCTTCAGTCTAAATTGGTAAATGGCAACTGGCAGACTAGACTTCAGCCATGAGAAAATAATCCTCTCATCTCTACTTAGAAATAGTATTTATTTGTGTGCATTTATTCATCACTCCTGCCATTTATTACCTGGTGCTTTTAATTACTATGACCCTTCGTTATTATTATTATATAAATTGCACATTCTCACACTACATTACTACTTTGTTTTTTGTTACATTCTTTCTTAAATTAAACTTGCATACTGTACATACCTTCATCCAGACTGAATAGAGTTCTACACACCCACAAACACACCCTCACATAGACCACACACAACTGTACATACACACTCCTGTACATAATTTCTTCTAGGATTTTGCTAACAATAGTTTAATTTCCCTTTCCCCATTTTTTTCCATTTTGCATGTTCACATGTTCACAGACACTTGTTAAACTCAACATTATTTATCATTTCATCATTCCTCTGTTTGTTTAAACCTGCTGCTTTTCTGATCTGATCACTACATTGTGTATGACTTCAGTACACAAATAATTATGATTATGACTCTCATCAGTATCACTGTAAGCTTCACAATGTAAGGAAAAAGACCAGCACATATGTGCACATTCAGCTTTGTGTTTTGTGAAAACTGTGGCCTGTGATTTACAAGCGCATCCTGTGATGATGGAAAAACTTTAAAAAATTTATATATTCCCTCCACACTCTGTATCGCTGGACCTCCTCAGGGTTGGCCGCTGCAACGGATGCTCCCTCCAAAAAAAAAAAAATGGATTACCGAGGGCCACAGCTGTGCATGTCATCGTGTTCTTTCCAAGTCGTCCACTAAAGATCAGACTGTGTGTTAAATTATGAAACTAGATAAGAAACCAACAAAGTGTAGCAAGCAGGGTGAAGATAAGGTCACAGGACCTCAGTAAGAGAGTGTGAGCCTGGCAAAGTTTTCTGTACTTGCTAGAGATGGGAGATATTTATCTCACTGAGTCATAAATAAAGAAGTGCAGCTGCACAATGTTTTTCTATGCTATGCCACATTGCACTATACTATACTATACTATACTATACTATACAGTGGCATACAGTAAAGTACATTGCACTACACTACATACTACGCTATGCTATACCCCAGTGCACCAAGCATATAAAACTTCACTTTTACTTCATTACCTTGCAGATTTCATGTGATTTAGAAACTATCCACTTACATCTGAGTGTAAAGAAGCAAACCAGACTCTGTGTTTTTCTATATACTTTACATGTTCCACTGATCGATTCAAGGCTCTGCTACTTTCTCCTGCCACTCCGCTTCATGTCAGAGATAATATTAAGCATTTTGTACCACTACACAACCTCAGCTGAAGGGGAAACGAGTCCTGTGCGAATACGACACTAAACTGTCTTTTCTTAACATCCGTGTTAGTTTACTGACCAACTTCAAAGCTCAGTTTGACCAACATGACTTGTACAGTTTGTACAATGAGGGAATGTTAGCTGAACAACAGTGATTACTTTAGTTAGTGGAGTATTAATCTTAATGAAATGGGTGCTGAGATGAGATTTAAAGTGATTAAGAGTCCTGTGCTAGACCAGGAAATTGAAAGGGACATTATTAAGGAAACACACAGAATGCAATAAAACGAGTAAATACTTTGTAACATATCTAATGAATACAAAGTTAGTCGGTGTTATTTGGATGCTTAGTTTAGCTAAAGTGTATGGACCTACTTACAGTACACAGCCAACAATATTCATTACTTAACACTCGGACTGTCTTACTGTCGACAGTGCAACCGAAAAAGACTGCGTCTGTTCATCTATTTATAAAATGTTGTCGTTTAATTTTCTGTTACGCGTTTTAAAAACCTTCTTCTCAACTAATTACGAGATGTTGTACACTTCTATTCAGAATGCTTTGGCAGCAGACCGCATTTATATCAGATTATGTGATGTAAATGTGGACCCCAGGAAGATTAGTGGTCGCCAAGGCTGCAGCCAACGGGGATTCATGTAATAAACAATGTGGAAACATTCAAGATGGGTCAAATTTGTCCCGGAAGGACAATCAGAAGGCTAATATTCATCTGTGATTCAGTCTGTTGCCTTTTCAAGCTAATGTCATGGTCATTTCACCCAGATAACCAAACCAAAGAGCTGGTATTGATTCAGTAAGACTGTTATTATTATCATAGTTACACTGTTGTTTAATGCTGCTCAAGGGTATTGGTAAACCAGGTTTCATGTAACCAAGGCATGAATTTGTGAATAATTTTCTAATGGCAGCAACAATTCTAGGTCACAGAAACAGGATTTTTAATGGTGACAGAATTCATTAGGTTGGAGAAGATCCCAAATTAAACACACTCCAGGATTGACTGGCAAATGGATGTGAAGTGACACAACTAAACGCTGTAATTAGGGTAAATAAATTTGTAAGACAAAGCGTGGCCAAGGTTCTATCACGGAGCTCCAGTTATCCAAAAACGTGCCTTTCTGAAACAGTCCTTAAGTGGCTGTTCAATGCTGAGTAGAGTGAATGCACGGACATATGAAGCCTTGGAATACGGCAATATATCTTTTCAACATGATGTTTGCTTTACTGCCATGTTGAAGCATTTGCCGTGCCGGTTCCATTACGTAATAACTGCCCCCCTAAGTGAACCTGTAAAGCCCGGCATTCGAAGTCTTAAACATTATTCCACTCTGTCAGATGCGTCCCCTCTACCACACCGCTCAGCCTTCTCCATAGTTACGGCTTTGCATGATTATATGTTACCTTTTGTTTCACGACCGGGAGTTTGAGGATTTCTTTAAAGAGTCACAGCTGCTTCACTATACATGTTGCCCCAAGTTCAGTTTGAGTTGAAGTCAAGTCGGAAGATAGATATTTTGCAGATTGGCAAAATGACGTAGAGGTTAAGAGAGTTGTCAGTCTCCATAGCGTGAAACACTTTTAGAACCGTGACATTAAGAGAGGGAATTATTTCCAGATGTCATGAGAGCCAAGTCATTTATCCAAATTATGGAACTACACAAAGTAAATACCAGTCATGGACCAGGGTTGGAAATGGCAATGGTATAGTGAGTCAGCTCCTAAGCATGTGCGTCTCTAAAGGGCCTTTTGAAGAAGGGTAGGGACTGTGAGACAGAGTCCTGCCGCGTTTCCATTTGGAGTCTTGCTGAAAATGTATTTTCATTCATGAATATTTACATATGTGATTTATTGCGGAGTGGCCATGGTTACTGGCTACTGCATTAATAGATTCCAGCTGTCAATTAAAGACACGCTTGGAGAGATCAATGGTTGCCATTGTTCAGTGGGAATAGTGAGTCAGGGGGGTGTGGGGGCGTGTGTGTGGCTACACTTGGCAGAATGAGAGGGAGATGTGATACACCACCACCAGAAACAAGTAAGAGCAACAGTTAATTGTTGGAAAGACTTTGAGCCCTGGCTTCTTTTGCAGACATTGGGGAAACTGCGCTAAGAAAACAAATATGGCTTGAGTTGTCAGGACTGGACCTTAAACAGTCACTAAATAACCGGAACAATACTTTGCATACAGTAAGCAGCCTCTAATGTAACTAAATTACTAAATTTACAGCCTCCCTTTTGAATTTTTACCTCCCTGTGAGAATTAGTGGGTGGTGCGGGGAGGAGGTGTGGTCAGTTGCTCCATCCCTTTCATGTAGGAGGAGTGTAACAGTGGCCTGAGGTTGGCCATGGGAAAACTACAAGACGAATATTCCAGAATGGCTTTCCAAAACCAAAATGGGTATGGAGTTATGTTTGCATCACATGACGGGCCATGAAACTGAGCTCTTCTGCGCCAAGTGGCTTAATAAAAAAACATGGGGCCTTGTGAACGCATTTCAAAGAGAAATAACTACTAATACTTGGATGGAGATGAACTGTTCCTTCATACTTAAAGTATCTAATCCAAATAAGCTCACGCAAGAGAGACATAAAAGTTTTTTTTTTATTTTTCACAATAGCTTTACTTTCACTGTGAAGGCTCCTCTGTTTTACAA
This sequence comes from Mugil cephalus, assembly GCF_022458985.1. Taxonomy (NCBI): domain Eukaryota; kingdom Metazoa; phylum Chordata; class Actinopteri; order Mugiliformes; family Mugilidae; genus Mugil; species Mugil cephalus. The sequence continues at coordinate 24,539,657 of NC_061781.1, read as the reverse complement.
GTACGGCTCAAATGGGTTAATGTTCTAAATTCATTAGGTTGCTTCATGTTAACCGTAAAACATGTGTGCAGTTTAAACCAAATTGATTCTTTAATGTGTTTAACCACTGGCACCAAACATCTCCATGAACATATATATATATATATATATATATATATATATATATACACATAGTTGCAGAGCTGAGAATTAAAAGCAGCCAAAATTATAAGGGAGATTTGTGTCATGCTGCAACTAAATGAGTTCTGCTGTGTTCTCCAGTGCATGGATGTGAGTGAATATAAGTATAAATTTTTACCTTCTTTGAGAAGACCAGGTGGCAGGGGTGTCTCCATCAGCCGTGTCCTGGCACCTCCTTGCAGACCTGCAGAAAACCTCACTGAATTGTGTTGGAGATTTGAGAAAAAATCCCAGTGCAGAAATCTGAGCCTGGGACGATGACATAACCTTGTTTAGTTTGGCCTCAGGATAAGCATGGGCCAGAGAAGCTTATTTTTTTATTTTTTTTGCTCAAACTTCTTTACTTCTTTCGTTTTCATTCAAATCCTAACTATGGTGTTTGTAATATTAATTTCAGAGCTCGGATTCTTTCCTTTATCGACGCATTCACTTTGTAAAAGACAACTTTGAACAGCTTGTTTGTATGCATCACAACAAAATGAACAGGAAGCAACACTAAGCTGTAAATGCTACACTTTATTGTCTTTCTTAACTTTCTTTTTCCGCACAAACACAACAGAAAAGCCACGTCAGTGTGATGTCCAGCACTGAGGATCATCTGGACAGCTTGGTGTTGTTCCAGAATATCACTGTTTAATTCAGATAAGGGAGAGGGAAATCAAAGGAAATTGGATCACTGAAGGATGGTATGCAGCTGTGCTCCTCATGTGTACAGCACATTTCCATTTTAGAACTCCTTGTGGGCCTAAAACGTTTTTTTTTCTTCTCTTTTCTTTTCTTTTTTCTCTTTTTTTTTATTGTATAACTTGGCCCGTGGTTAAGCCTGTCTGCTTCCTATTTAACTTTTGTTTTTCAAAATTCTTCTTTTTCTTATTGAGCCCATTGATGGTGTCAGAAATAATAGCAATAATAATAATAATAATCATCAGTGTTGCATACAGCAACTCTCCAAATCCAACAAGAGTCTTGGGGATATTTTAGTTCACGGTAGAACTCTTAACACAAATTTTCTGTCACGGGCCACTTTATTAGGTACACCTTGCCAGTAAAAGGTTAGACCTCATTTTGCCTTCAGAACTGCCTTCATTCTTGGTGTCATACTTTCAACAAGGTGTTGGAAACATTCCTCAGAGGTTTTGGTCCATATTGACATGACAGCATCACACAGTTGCTGCAGATTTATCGGCTAAACATCTATGATGAGAATCTCCCGTTCCACCACATCCCAAAGGTTCCTCTATCTATTGGATGGAGATCTGGTGACTGTGGAGGCCATTGGAGTACAGTGAACTCATTGTCATGTTCCAGAAACCAGTTTGAGATGATATGAGCTTTGTGACATGGTGCATTATCCTGCTGGAAGTAGCCGTCAGAAGATGGTCCACTGTGGTCTTAAAGGGATGGACATGGTCAGCAACAATACTCAGGTAGGCTGTGGTGTTTAAACCATGCTCAGTTTGTACTAATGGCCCAAAGTGTGGCAAGAATATATCCCCCACACAAACTACACCCCCACCACCACCACCCTGAACTGAACAAGGCAGGATGGATCCATGCTTTCATGTTGTTTCCTCTAGATTCTGACCCTGCCGTCTGAATGTAGCAGCTGAAATCAAGACTCGTCAGACCAGACAACGTTTTTCCAGTCTTCTATTGTCCAGTGTTGATGAGCCTGTGTGAACTGTAGTCTCAGTTTCCTGTTCTTAGCTGACAGGAGTGGCCCCCGGTGTGGTCTTCTGCTGCTGTAGCCCATCTTCTTCAAGGTTGGACGTGTTGTGCGTTCAGAGATGGTATTCTGCATTCCTTGGTTGGAACCAGTGGTTATTTGAGTTACTGTTGCCTTTCTATCATCTCCAACCAGTCTTCCCATTCTCCTCTGACCTCTCACATCAACAACTACTGCTCACTGGAGATTTCCTCTTTTTCAGACCATCCTCTGTTAAACCCTAGAGATGGTTGAAAATCCCAGTAGATCAGCAGTTTGTGAAATACACAGACCAACAACCAGACCACGTTCAAAGTCTCTTAAATCTCCTTTCTTCCTCATTCTGATGCTCAGTTTCAACTTTAGCAAGTTTGATCTCTTCTAGATGCCTAAATGCACTGAATTGCAGCCATGTGATTGGCTGATTAGCTATTTGTGTTAACAAGCAATTGAACAGGTGTACCTAATAAAGTGTAAGTGGCAAGTGATTGTCATTTGAAATGCTAAACCTTTAGGTGTTCCTTTGTCAAAAATACATTTAAGAAGCTTTCCCAGTGATGACTTGCACTGTTTATCCCCAAAACTAGACAACCTGCCTAAATATAAGACATATTATCCAAAATCATACAGGTGGGAGCCTCCTACTACGTGGAAACACACAAAAGACTCTTTATGAGTGTTTGCTTAATAACACTTGCATATTTCAGTGTTCATGAATAAGTTCCTCAGACGTGGAAACGATGAGCTTTGAAGGTCGATATTATCTGTTTTTTTGCAATCATCTATGCCACTCCAAAGAACACAGATGAAACAGAGATAACACACAACATTTGTAGGAAGATTAAAAAGATCTGACGAGCTCCACTACAACAGAAGGTCAAGCCTGTGGACAGACCATTTAATTGGCTTGGTTCGTCTCTGCAGAGGAAACGCGCTGTGTAAATAGTTTTTGGCTTTGTGTCCTGGCTTGTCTCTTAGCAACGCCTTCCATACACAGACAGACTCGGAGCACGCACCAGCAAAGAGGATTTCATGCACATTTATGCACGTGTTCGCACTTGGTCCACGTTGTTGCTGTGAATCAGGAGCTCTTGTCGTGTTCTCTGCATATTATACACAAAGCTTCCATCACCAGGCGGCTTGACATAGCTCATCAACACAATGACTGGACACAGGGAGGCACAGATTGCCTGACTCAGTACAAAGGCATCAAGTGTATGTACAAATTAAATTTTACCTCAAATGAATGTACAGTACATCTACTTTCAAATCACTGTTGACAGGCAAAATCATAGACCAGTGTTAGGAAGGATATGTTTGTGTTTCCTCACTCAGGGAGAACCATGCTGTGTTGTCTTTATTGCCTCCTCCCCTCTTCAGTCCCCCGTCTGCTCTCCCTACCAATGTCATCTGTGAGCAGTTTCCTTTAACACCTGAGAACACACACACACACACACACTGCTGGACATCTGGTGCATCTGTCAGGTTTATAAGTGTAGTTCTATATCAACTGGTTAATGGAGATAGCAGTTCTAAATCTCACAACATGCCAGGTGTTTGAAGTGCACTCATGGGGGGAAAGGGGGGAACAGGAAGTTTTTGGTTCTTTGGGCATGATGTTGTTACATCTTCTTCTTCTTTTTTTAAAAAAAAAATAAAGTGCAAGAGAGATTCCCCAGTACTGTGGAATGCTGTAATGAGAGAAATGTGCTGATAATCAGTTTTATTTCCAGACAGGAGTAACTTTTATCCAGTGAATGACTAGAGGGACATGCTGTGGACAAGAAGGGCCTGAGCAGACTCCACGTCCTGAGGGAGCTCAGCTCTTTTAACTTTCTTCCAGTCTGTTTTTGTGAGCACCTTGTACTTTGCTGTGCTTTGTTAGGGGAGCAGTACTAGCAAAAAGGACACCAATAGAATCAACAAACTTAAATGAAAGGCCGGACGAGTTATTGGTAGTGAGCTGGAGATGTTTGTCTCAGTGAGGGACAGCTCACCTTTCTGCAACAGATAACAGATTATGCATGTCATTCATGCACAATATTGCACCTTAGTCATCCTGGGGAGGGGGGGTGAGCGCTCTCCCGTCTCTCCAGAGATCCACGCAAACTATAAGACGAATATTCCATCGTCGAGGCTGCAGTCTTCTGCTTGTCGGAGGTAGGTGCATGGGGAAAGAAATATGCCACAGGTATGAGTGTGTGTATTAGTAAACCTTTATTTGTTCTACAATGGGCAACATTGTGTGTGAGCCTGTGACAGTGGAGCTGCTGTTTGATGTTTTGCTGTTGACGTCAGTACCTGGAGGGAGTGAGACTGACATGGAAGAGTTTGCAGTGATCCACAAAAATCTGTCAAAATAGTTTTACACCCATTGGAATGGGAATCTAAAGTCAAGAATGATAAATAAACAACAATGGACTACAACTGCACAATGAACAGTATATTCCTGGTTTAATGCAATTTGAGTAAATATATATAATAAATACAATAAATTAATCAGAATAAGTGTTCAGTTTTCATTTATTAGACTATAGAGAAAACCCTGTAGCCCCTGTAGAATTGTTAATATTGGTAAAAAGCCAGTGTGAGCCAGGCCTCCTTTACCCCATCATGCAAACGTAGAACAATTACTCAGCATTTTACTCCAGATGATACCAATGACTTATTCAAGCAAGAGCTCAAGCAGCTAGAACTGTCTTTACATAAGTGCCTCAGCTTGTATCCTAGATGTATTCACTATATCCCCCTTCAGGAAATGAACAGTGGCTTCTTTGGATGAGGCCACCTGCTGGAAGGACAAAAAGTCACACAAAGGCCAATCCTCTCCGCTCTGACCGCCGGGCAGTCGGGCAATAATATTATCTAGTCATCTCCAGTCACTGGAAATCATGTGACATTTTTCACACATTTCATTATCTTGTTTCGAACTACTTCTACGGTTTATTGTAAAAGTGCTGCCTACGTTTTGCTGCGTGACTTCTTGTTTCACAGGAGGCTCTTATTTTCATGACTCATTGGGTGGTTCTGAGTCAAAATCTGACGAACTGCAGCATATTTACCTATCATTATGAAACCATTTTGAAAACCAAAGATGATGATGATTTTGACTTCTAACCATCCAATCTCCAAGCACAAGATTACCCAAACTGCAATTAGAAGAACTGCATAACTGACTCTGGATGCTACGGCGGCTGGCACCCTACAAGAGACTCAACAGTGCATGCTAACGTCATCCAGCTCACCTCATCATGCATGTTGCTGGCTTTGATTTTAATTTTCTGCAGACCTCTTATGTACTTTTGAACCTGGCTCTGTCTCGACTGAGTATTTGGCATTTGACCTTTGTCGTGAACCATATTAACTCATCCCTGATGGATATCAGTATGCACACATTTATCTTTCACATCATGTGTCAACTTTAAACCACGTATCCTGTCAAGCTTATCTTGGATTACCTTTGAATTCTCCAGTCTTTCTTTCTGAAGTGGATTTTCAGAACTGTAAAGCATTTAATATACAATCTGCCAAGACTATGGTGCAATGCTCCATAGACTTAGTCAGTTAATTTACAAACAATACATAAAGGCTATACACTACCGGTCAAAAGTTTTAGAACAGCTGAAGTTTTCTCTGGTATAGTTGGTCAGGGCTTTGTCCTACAGTAAGATAATGACCAAAACTTTAGTCCAAGCTCTAGCAGAACTACCTCAGATTTATACCTCAGTTATATATTGATTCCATGTTTTTTTTTTTAACTTCAGTTATTTATTTGGTCTATGCCTTCATTTCAGAGTAAAATGAGACATTAAACTGCTACATTTCGATAAAAAATAAAAAAATACTGGAGTGTTGACTGTAAGTGTATATATAATTATATAACTTAAGTATCTTTCATATATTCCATATGTGAAATTCATCTTTGTTCTTCCATGTTTGTTTGTATCAAATGAGGATGCACAGTCTGGACCAAATGAACCGACTACATGTTAGGGCTCCCCCCTCATACAACCAGAGAGCATGATTTCAAGAAGATAGGAAATAGGATTACCAAAACTAAATCTAAGAGTGGGGTATTGACTGCTCAGTGTTGCTCATTTACACCTTTTTCTGTTCAGCAGCCATTAAGACTTTCCTCATTACACATGGTAGGAGTGAGCTAAGCCAATCCAGCTCCATCCATTTATTTGCTTACGCTCCAATGGAAATAAGTGTGTTGGTGGAACCAACACATACATTTTCCTAAGACCGCCTGTGAACAGTTTGTTCCGAAAGGTAATGTCTTCACAGACATGGAAAGCAACCAGTTTGAATACTACAGTTATTTGAAAGGGAGTCTCATTATTTGGGAATAAACAGTGAATGTGTGTTCGCTGGTTTACAGGGGTTACAGGAGTTCTGCTTTTCATAATTTCCACACACTGTAGGAACCTAGTGAACTCACAACCCCACCCAAAGCATCATCTGACTGCTGCAGAAAATGGTCACTTGTTCTAGTTTTGATGTCTTTAAGGTGATTACATGTTCTGTAATTCTCATCTGTAGCTGTTAGTGTTGTAAAAGCTGGCAGTTATTGGTGAAAGCAACAAGAGTCAGGGCCGCTTTAAAAAAACAGTAAACATTCTGTTCTTTCATCCACCCACATGAAGTCACCTTGGTGGCATTGATCAAAGTATCAACTCTGCCTGGTCTCAACATCTCAGGCAATTGGTAAAAGCTGTGAGCGTGACACCAAGATCACCCAGCTATATAGTGATTAGTTCCCTCCACACCAAGTCCATGAAAGGTTTCGATTAAGAAGGTCTGTGTCAGGTTAATGTTCTCTCACAGGGGAATATATGCAAGACATGTTTCTTAAATGATGAAGGAATATTTTGGATTTAGCCTTTTCAAGCCTTGCTTTGAACTTAACTCGCACCATAAGGGTGCCTAACATACGATTTTTAGGCCAGTTTTCATTTCTGTTTGTGTATGCTGAGGCACCCTTGCTGCTTATCAATCGCCATTCCTTCTGTGAACAACTCAGGGAATGTTATAGCCGCGGTTGCCAAGCACCGTCATAACACTGACAGGCTGTGGAGGAAATTTAGGTGGTGCGAGTAATGACCTTCCCACAACAGAACATGGATGCATTGAGCCAGTGCTATAAGTACTTCCATGTGTTATGCTTTTCTTTTTTTCTTTAGTTTTTAGGTTTTGCATTAAATGGATTTAGGGTAACTGAGATACTCAGAGTGGGATAAAAGCTCATCTTTCCTGTCAGGGTTCAATACTTCAAACTTCGTTCACACAGGTGTGATGGCGTAAAGTTGATTTTAAAGTGAATTGACCTCTGGAGTCTGACGTAGCTCAGTGACAATAAAATAAAAATAAAATAAAATAAAATAAAATAAAATAATAGAATAAATTGCTGCAACTCTACTCCTATTGAGACTGGACTGAGACATTTTAAAAGTTCCACTATAAAGTGCTGCTGAGAGTCCCTTCCTGTTGACATCCAGTAAATTGTGTGGACTTGTGTGTATATGTTTATTAAAACCACTGACAGGCGAAGTAAATACAGTTAAACCAACTAGTGATAATTCAATGCTCTGCTGGGAAACTTTTGGACCTGGCATTCATTGGTGTGGATGTTACTTCTACATGTACCACCCACCTAGACCAGACCAGACATCCCCACCCATGGCAATGACACTCCGTGATGGCAACAGTCATCCCCAGCAGGATGCAGCCCGACACACACAGAAAAAACACTATAGGAACAACGGTACAAGGTGTTAACCTGGCCTCCAAATTCACTAGATCCCAAACTAATGATGTATGTTGATGTATGATGTTGTGTTGCCAGACTCCACAAGACACTCTCAGAAGGTCCATGTCCATTCTCTGATAAGTCATGACTGTTTTGGAGACACAAGGGAGACCTACACAATATTAGGATGGTGGTCATAAGATTATGCCTGATCAGTGTATACTAGTTGTTGTACTGACTAGTCCAGGGCTGAGCAATTAATTTCTACAGGGGGCCGCATGAAAAATCTGAACTGTGTTGGAGGCCAAACCAAACGATAACTTAAACGTTATTCTGCTCAATATTAATTTTCTCCCATTGTAAAAAGCAGAAAATTATATATGTTGATAAGCTGCGACTGGTAATCAGAAACATAAGAATATTCTGTAAATAGAGTTTTGCTGTAGGTTGAAGAGGAAAATGAAACACAATCGATCTGTAGTTTTGGATATAACGCATTGGAATGTTGGAAACTTTGTCCTCTTTGGAAAACTTCGGTGGATTATGTAGCTACATGAATTATTTTCTATATCTCAATAAATCTCAATAAATGTTTAACCCTTTAAGACCTGAATGTCCGTCTGCCCACAAAGAGAAGCTTGCTGCATTTGAATTACCGTAATCCCCGATGGATAATATTCAAGTTGCGCATTCTAGAAAAGACGCTACCATTACGGTAATGATGACGCACCGCTGATATCGGCTGCAGGTTACAGAGCAACGATCACGGAGCCTCAGCAAGAGAGACTTGTTTGGAGGAATTTGTTGGTAAAAACAAAGTTAGTTATACCTTTGAGATGTCACGAAGGTCTTCCAGGCAAAAGCACAACTAACCAGTGTTCAGTCACAATGAATATTATCAATAGAACCAAACCACTGTGACTTACGGTAATTCAAAATCGGCCTCTTTGACGTAAATAACACATCATGGCTCAAAATAAAAGCTACACAGTCGCATTGCATGCACAGTTCATCTGTGCTCATGACTGACAGACCGCGGGCCGGACGGGAATGCCCAAAAGTTAGTCAGAGTAGCTCTGCCTCGTGGCTAAGTTAGCATGCTAATACCGTGTTAAACATGCTGTCGTAATTTGGATGACTGACACTTTCGGTGTGTGTCTGCATGTTAGTGTTTGTGTGTTAACCGACTGGTGTTTAGCTGTTTAGCTGGTGTTGTCATTCATATTTTGGTTTAGGTTTCTGTTTGTCGTGTGTGCTATGTAGAACAGTATGGTAACCGATTTAGCTTGTTGTTTGCTAACTGATACAGCTAACGTCTTTGTGTAAGAATCTCTGTTAAAATATCGCAGTATTTAGTGTCCTAATGCTCGTTGTTTGAGCTTTTATGGGTTAACCGTATGGACTGATGGAGCTTCAGAAACCACTCTACTTACTGATGCTATGAACGTTGCCAAGGCAACCAGATGCCTAATGCCAGTTTAGCTATTGCAATGCAGTCTGGGATTTGCAGTAGCAATCGTGCGCACGCAAAATATGGACTGGTAGATATAAAATATCATCTTGTCTTGCGGGCCTTGAGTTTGACGCTGATGTGTGCCTTTGTACTTCGCACAAAATAAAAATATAAAACATTACAACAAATAATAAAAAACAATCCCACATTTTGACCCATGCACGCACACAAAATGCCCCCCCAACACATGCACACCCACACACATGCACACGCACACCATGTTGGAAGGATATACCACCTAAGGGGGGCCATCCACACCGAGAGGCGCCACAGGATGCGACCACAAGGAGGGCCACCACAGAGACCACCCCGACCCAGATAGACCAGGGTAGATTCATTAAAATCACTAAACAATAGGAATAGTCAAATAAGAGAATAAAAGAGTAAAAGGGATTAAATAAATACATAAAAGATGAGACTTGATCCTCCTTTTATAAATATCAACAGTCTCTGCAGTCCTGATGTTCTCTGGCAGGCTATTCCATAAACGAGGGCCATAGTGGCTGAATGCAGCCTCCCCGTGGGTTAGAGTGGTAACTTTTGGGACGGTTAAAAGGCTGGTGCCAGAGGACCTCAGGATCTACGAGGCCTGATATGAAGAAAGTGGATAAAAAACTAATAAAAGAACCTTAAAATCACAATAAAACATTAGACATTATGTTCTGGACCTTTGGTTCAAGAAACTTTCTCTAATGGTCCCTTTTAAATTGTAGTTGAATTCCCCTCCTGTACAGACGTTAAAAACAACACTAGTATCCTGTAAAACCACACGATTGCTAGCTAGCTGCTAATTCTGACTGCAGTTTGGTTGTATTGGTTCTTCAGAGCCATGTTACATATGACCGATGATAACATATGTGCAGTTACGATATCCACTCTGTTTTTAGATTTGTCCGACAACGACCAAAGAGAAACATAGCAGACTCTTCAGCTGTTAGCTGGCTGTGCTTGGACGCGTAGGCCGTGCATAGTCATGAAGTGAAGCAGGAAATTGCTAATGTATTTTATTTGCCGTTTCCCGAGGTGTCTACAGCAACAGATTAACATTAATATCTAAGACGACTGTAGGCTCCGTGCTGTATTTCTTAAATTTGCACTACATATACAGTCCATATTCTTCAGTGTGCACCCTAGTGTGGCTTTATGTGTACAATAATTGTTTAGTTGTGAAACAGTTAAATTCACAGCAGTCTTTGCTTAACAGGCTTCCCATTTAGCCAGTATACTGTCTTGCGCATTCCTTTGCAGAAGAGTTATGGGTGCATTTGTTAAATAGTGTCTTGGTCAATGCTCCTTTAAAGAAGGCCCACAGTGCAGAGAGTGGCTTGTAAAGTGTCAGCGCATGCTAGTTAAACTGCATTAAGTTTTTCTCTTGTAAACTTGTTCAGTTAAATACAACTACAAAACGCGTACACTGCAAATTATGGACGACCCAAAAAAAAAAAAAAAATCAAACCATAAAGCATGTCCAAATATCTGACATGGCAGTGTTGTGAAAGGACCCTGCAGAGGTGGAGGGAGAACTTTAGGAAAAGGTAAGGAGAAAAGCCCGCTCCAGATTTGTGACATCATCCTCCCCAGTGCTCGCGTCCAGACCAAACAGGGATATGTGTCTGGTTTTCATTTAGGCTACTTCTTTTCTCCTTTCTCCCTGCTTTTTCTTTTTTTCTTTTTTTTGCTCCTCAGAGAAAGTGGGAGGAGGAAAAGGGAGGTGGCAGAGCTCCAAGAGTTTGGAAGTTTGTCCCATCCCAGCCTTGAACTGAGCACCACAGCTCTTCTGGTTTGAGACCGGCAGGCTGTCTGTCTCTCTGCGTCTCAACCATTTCCCCCATTCAACCTAGACCCCTCTTTCAGTGCATCTCCTATCAGTGACTTGATCACTGCCTTGTTCAGCCGCCTTCCTTCGGGAGGAGCTGGAAAAGCCAGCGAAGGGAACTTATCAGGAGGATAATGACCAAAAGTCCAACTTGTAGTCATTTTACATAACAGATTTATTTTTCTTCAAAAACAATTAACAGTGGAGTACAGCTACTTCAGTTCAGGGTAAGTCTTGAATCTTGCTGTAAGAGCTTACATGCTTTCTTAATTTCTGACTTTTTTTTAAGGTTGTCCTCAATTGCACTGCATGTTGATTATATGTAGTGCGTTGACCACGTTACAGCAAGTAAGCTGATGAGTGTGATGATCTTAGGTCTGTGCAGAGTTTTTGGCCTCTGCCTCATAAATATCAGACAGCATGCGTTTAGCAGTATGGCTGCAACCTATACTTTAGTGGTGAGAGTGCTGCAAGGGCAAGAGGTGAAGGAGGAGACCTCAGCAATGTAGCGCACGATGCATGAGAGTTGAGAGGGGTGTGCGCGCTCGTTCTCTTCAAATCTTAAAATGTGAATTTCTGTTTCACATTCCTGCTTCTCCCTCTCTTATTTCTATATGTTAAATAAAGGGTGTTGATCCACGACCCTGTGAAATTTCTTTGCATCATAACCTAATATAATGTAGCGTATTTTGTGCGGTAGATTGATGTTTTTGTGATTCATGCAAATCTAAAAACCCCCTAAATGTCCTTTATCTGAGCAAATAACTAACGTAGTCGAGTAATATCCAGAAATAAGATGTGTGAAATCTGTTGGTAATTCTAAGCCACATCCACTTTCATAAAAACCTCTAATGAAGTAGTCGGATGAAAAGATGTCTCCAGTGCAGCAGTAGCCCGAGACCACACCCTTTAGGAAAAGCGCACAGGAGTGGAAAAGTGTGAAGAGAGTATTTTCCACGCTCTGAGCCAGATGTACCAGGGCAAGCAGAAGGCTTTCTGGACTGTTGGTTGGGTGGGTGGGTGATGGGGGTGCTGCTGGTGGTGTTGGCAGGCTGGTTTAGTTGACCAGGTGTGAGTCATTAATGTTCCACCTCTCCTGCAAGACGCTCCAAGCGGAGATGGGGACGAATCCAGCTCTGCCTTCGCCGCGGGCATTTGACGGCGTGCATGTGGGATTTGCAGAAATCAAATCCAAGTTATTTTATCCGCCTGAGTCACAACAGTAATGTAATTACACTGGAAACTTGTCATGAATAATTCTCAGGAGCTACCGCTTCGCCGTACGTTGGTGTTTGCATGTAACGCGTTGCTATGATACAAGGAGGAAGAGTGTGGTCGTTGTTCCGTGAGCACGGGGAAACTTGGTGTGCGCTCCAGATTTGGTTTTGTGTGTCTGAAGTATTTTCACGTAATTTACTACCAGCATTACGACAGCTGTACAGCTCCCTTTAGAAGCTGGCAGAGAAACATCAGGCTTCAGACTTTACAAAGGAGTTTTAGTTAAATTGCATAAATCACCATTGGATATGTTTTATGGCTGCTCCGTTCTCTCCAGCTTTTGTCTTTTTTTTTCCATGATGCGGTGCAGATGCTTGGAAAGATGGTCTGAAAGGTCTCAGAGAACCGCTAGGTTGCTGTTGTCGTTTCAAAGAATAACTATGAGGGATGTATAGAAAGCACCACACCATGCGAGTTATTTCTTCATGTGACTTTCTCGCATTCTAAGCAGTGAACGTCAAGTTTTATATGTGATGGCCCGTGATGTGTGAACACATATCTGCCAGGTGTTAGACGCACTAACACACACCAGCTGTGTGGCGCAGCCTCCCTCCTTCTTCCCCTTTTAACTCCATTATTGATCCTCCTCTCATCTGCGCTGCACATGTCACGTCTCATCCTTCCAGATGAAGGGTGGGTTGGGTGCACTGCAGCTCCGATTGATTTATACGTGCTAACTGTCGCAAAGCCACACACACTACTGTACAAGTGAAACTTATTTGCATGAACCCAATGAGTCAAATCCTGCCCTAGAAATAAGTCCCATACTGTGGGATTTCACCCTTTCTTTACATTTTCTCACCTATAACTTGTGCATCTATAGCTTCAAACCTGTCAAACAATGTGCACAGAAATATAAATAGTGAACTGGTCTTTAGAATTTATTGATGTATGCTGGCATTAATAGCTATTGTAATGCACACAAGATTTAAGTCTATGATGTGTGCAGTTTTAAGTGAGCTGCTAGATTTGAGCCAAATATCATTACATTAAAGCTTCTTATTAGATGCATATTATCTTGCATACATTTCCAGTCGCTTAAATTGAAATGTGTCTTATTCTCTCATGTGCTCGTTTGTGTGTGAAGTTATAAGCAAGCAAATCAACCAACAACACCGGCCAGTTGGAGGGAACAAATCTTCCTCTGAACATTTTCTTATGTGACATAACTCCGTGCCGCCATTGTTTTGGCTGCTACTATCGGAGATAACAAGACTTCACTGTGTGACTATGTTTTCCTCTGTGGTGTTGGGGGGAAGCCAGAGTGTTGACACATTGGCTAAGCCTGGCCTGGCAACCTCTGCAGAGCGGTGGCTTTTGAGTGACCTGAAATCACATGAGCATGAGTGGAGAACACAAACATCTGTTGCAGTGTCCAACAGAGCTTAAATTTCCTTGAAATTAAGCAACTTGGTCATTTAAACCCTCTATTTGGACATTGAGCGCATCTTTGGAAGCGAATATCTGTGGGTTGGTTACGTACTCTGAATTCTGTAAATCTCCAATGTGTTTGTTTAGAATAGCAAAGAAAGGCAGATACAGTATTAAAGTCCTTGTAATCTTTGCACTGCAGAATGATCGAGAAACCCACACGGATATTCTTAGATCCACAACTGCTTTAAATAGTGTCAGTTTGGTAACAGCGTTCGGTTTTCAACTGCATGCCACAGTTAGTTGTTAGTTAGAGTTATGTGTTGTTTGGTCCGTGCAAATTTTTTGTCATGCTGCTGGGCCTTGCTGAAAAAGTGATTGTTACAGCTTTTCCCCCACAGTTTAGACATTCAGAGATTCTTTTCATCTGCAAAGTGCGGTTTGAATAAACAGTGGACACAGCAAAGTGTAAATACCATGACTCAGTGGCTGCAGCTTTGCATTAAATAAGACAGCCATGTGTTTGTAATTCATTATTGCTTGAATGCACTGTAGGCTGATTTTTACTTAATAGACTGGTATGCATTGTTGGCAGTTTTTAGAATTAGAACCTTCATATCATCTGTTTGGCCTCTGCTTCAAGCACACGAGCATTATGGGAATTGATGTATTTTTTTTGTTGTTTTTGATGTTTTTCTAGCCTGTCAGAATATATAAGCCATTTAAAGATTTTCAGTGGCTGTTTATGTCTCTTCCACCAGAGGGAGACATTTTCCAGTGACTTCATCACATTTTTTCCAGAACTGGAAAATCAAAATGTGTAATCTTGAAAAACACTTTTCTCAGAACTCGTCTTAGCTCTAGTGCTTTTTTACCCTGTGTCTGCCGGCTGACTTTGTCTCTGCTGGGTTAATTTTTCACCACCCATACTTAATTGTACTCCCCATCATTAGCTAAATGGTGCAGGCTGGCGTGCCATGTGTTCAGTTTTCCTCTAACACATTGTGTTTGTATTTACTCGCTTCTGCCTTGGTAATTTCTAGAACAGCAAGTCTGCCAGATCACAGTTGGAATTTTGTTGGTTTATGAGCAGGGTGGTTGTGTTGTTCTTGGATGAGAGTGTGACACATCCAACATTATTCCACTGTATTAAAATGTAATTGCTTTTATTATCTCGAGTCTTTCTGGACTCGTATTATCAACATTCATGTGTGTGTCCTTGGATTTGATACCTCAAAAGGACCACAGGGGGTTTTGGATTCACAAAGTGAAAAAAGGAAAGTGAAGACTCCTTATCAAATGATGAGAGTTTTCGGTTGGGATTTGCTGTGTATTTGGGACATTTAGCATTAGATAATAAATCATGTCAGGTAGATTTCAAAAAGGTGTGCACAAATTATCCGCAAATCATCCTTGTTTGTGTGTTTGTGCCTTATATGTTTATTATGTGAAACCTGTTTGAGGAGGACAGTCTGACTAAACAAGAAACTCCCCTACTGTGAAACAGGGTTCTACTCTAAAGAGTACATTACTTTGTGTCGAGCAGAATTAATTACTGGAGCACGCTGGATGATAATTTTAAGATTTATTTATTTTTAAATTGTTACCTTATAGAAACAATACAACCACAGAATCAGCAGATCTGTGGTAGCAGTAGAATTGCTCATAGTTTGTCAGGTTATTCTCTTCTGTTGTGTGTTAAATTTAGTGTATATAAAATAGAAGTGTACACGATTTTTTCCCCCTTCCAGTAGACTAACATGCTCTGAAGTCAGGAGTATAAATTGGACAGACCTTGCAGCATTAAGATATTATTTATGTATTAATATTTATTATTTCTTAAATTGTGTCTGATTTCACAGGTGTCCTCTTCGTTTCCTCTGAAGATGAGGAGGCATCGGCTGCTACCGCTGTGTGCCCTTCTGGGCGTCCTCTTCGGAGGACTCCTGCCTAAACTTGATGCTCAGGATGGTAAGTTGAACTGAGTTAATCACAGGCTCACTCAGCAGATAGTACTCATGTTGTAGTCACTGAAGTGTGAGCTTGCAGTTCTTGTTTCAGAGAGACACTCCGATTGATTTTTTTCTTCTTTTTTTTTTTTTTTAATGAATTATATTATATCACTACATTGTCACCTGTAAAAAAAAAAATAATACAAAAGAAATATGGGGATCATAAAACTGCATACACATTCTTTTATATAATATAAATTCAAAATATGAATCGTAATACGGGACAAAACATGAACGAGGCAAAGACATTAGAGCACTCAGTTCTGTCAGATGCTAGTGAGATACGGAGCAGACTGATGTTGCAAGTCTTAGAATTATATCAAATTTACAATTACATTATGCAACAGTAGCGTAAAAACAATATTTTGGTGCCATTCACCAAGCATTTTACTGGTCTTCACTTCTGTCCTCCAAGCACTCTCTTCTGAAGATTGTGCACAAGGGTTGGCAGCTGATGTATACTTTCTAGTGGATTCATCCTGGAGTATTGGAGAAGACAACTTTGATCATATCAGACAATTTTTGTACAGCGTGATACAATCGCTGCACCAGGCTGGAGGAAAAAGGTTTAAATTTGCCCTTGTGCAGTACAATAACAGGCCCCAAACTGAGTTCCAGCTCAACAGCTACCCAACAACACAGGGGGTCCTGGCACACATCAAGGACATGTCTTACCGTGGTGGGGGGACCCGGACTGGCCTGGGCCTGGATTTCCTGATACGTGCTCACATGACCACTGCTTCAGGCAGCCGTGCTGTTGACGGTGTGGCTCAAGTGGTGGTGGTGCTAACAGATGGGCGCTCTCAGGATGACGTGGCCGAACCAGCTCAGGTGCTGCGGCTGGCGGGCGTGAAGATTTTTGCAGTCGGAGTTCAGGATGCGGTGGACGCCGAGCTCAGGGAGATGGCTAGCCAGCCTCATGAGACCCATGTGTTCAGAGTAGACTCTTTCCTGATTTTGAAGGATATAATCCAAGATTTAGTAGTGGGGCTTTGCAGTTCAGTGACCCAATATGGGGCTACTCCTCTGTCAAATGAGGACCCTGTGGCTGGAGGAGGGTCAGGTAACGAAATGGGACCAGTGTCACTACCCTACTAATGTGTTTACGTGTGGAGAAAGAATCCGGTGCATATGCAGTTGTGGCCGGACTTTTTCATTTTAACCACAATAACCTTTCACTGTCCACCTGCAAACCTGTATTAACATCACTTATTTTGGTTTGGCAATATTTAATGAGCCCCTAATGCTATAGAAATCACAACAAGAATGCATGTTATTGACACACCTATTGCATCTTAGGTTATAATAATGCTACAGATACATAGATATATGCACATACAGTGCTTCAAATTAGTTTTTTTTAATGGTGGCAATAGCTTTAGTCGTGATTCAGAACGCCATTTCTAATGATTACGCCTTGTTTTAAAGCGGACAAGTCTCACAGCACCTCACATTGTGAACATTTTTTTAGAAAATGTTTGGAAGTGAACGTGATCGATCTCCAGGATTCTTTACCCTTTAAAACACTGCATCTCAAAATCCCTCAGAGAGCTTTTAACAATAGCTAACCACTGCACTGTTGCTTATATGTTCTTCACATATATGTTTGTCTTTATCAATCACAAAGTCTATCTGTGTAAAATGTGTGTAGTATTCTGTATTTGAAACAGTGATGAACCTACCTGGACTCATCCTTGACCTGCAGAAGTACTTTGAGAATCTTTTTAATTGAAGATGTCCATAAATTGTCTGTAATTTTTCCAAATAAATTACAGGAATACTCTTATTAATTCTATTCACTATTATTAGGGTAGTCCAGTCTCTAAAAGACATCACAAATCAAAGTGGTGATTAAATAATGAACTGTACACATAACCAGTACACACAGTTTTTCTTATTTTATATGTAATCTCACATAACATCTTCTCAAGTACTGCAAACATGTAGATAACCGGGATGGTCCACAGGGTCATGACTGGTCACTCCATCTAAGGTCCATAACAAGAGTCTGCATGGAAAGACTGAACTCAATGGAGATCACAAATGGGACAAATTGAAGAAGTTGGACGTATTACTTTTGCATTATCTTGCAGCTGCATTACGATTATCCTAATGCAGCTGCAACATAAGGTTAAAAGTTAAATACAAATTACAGCTGCATTAAGATAATCATAATGCAACTGTAACCTACAGAAAAAACACAATGGAAAATCTCCTTGGCTCAGTCTACATGCAGTATGATGTGTTTTGCAATGTTGTTGATTTGTTCACTCTGAATGTTACTTTTCACATGCAGTTATTTGCCAGCACGAGACCTTTGATTGAAGTCTTTGTCTCTGTCTCACCAGGTTAACGCTTTCACAAGTTCCATTTTGCTTTGTTTTTTCTCTCTCTCCTTAAAGCACAAGATTCAGCTGACCTAATACTCTTAATTGATGGATCACAGAACGTTGGAGCAGCAAACTTCCCCTTTGTGCGTGAATTGGTTTTGAGAATCATTGAGCGCCTTGATGTGGGCAGGGACACAGTTCGGGTGGCCTTGGCCCTGTACACCACCGACCCAGAAATAAAGTTCTATCTAAATAGCTATGACAGCAAATCTTCGGTCCTGGATGCTGTGAAGGGCCTCGCCTACCCAGGTGGTGATGTCTCTAACCTGGGGGCTGCCTTGGAAGAAGTGGCTGAGAGCCTTTTGAGTGAATCGTCTGGGGGCAGGGCAGACGAGGGTGTGCCCCAAATGTTGGTGGTTATCAGTGCTGGGCCATCTGCTGATGATACTGGTGCCGGTGACCGGGCTCTTAAGAGGGCCAGTGTTATCACATTCACTGTGCCGATTGGTGACGCTGCCACCGCAGATCTGGAAGCAATTGCTACAGATAAAGATTTTGTCCTGGCAGCCCCTGATTTCAGAGCACTTGCAAGCATGGGTGATCAGCTGTTCCAATACCTTAATGGGGTGACCCAGCGCTCCTTTATAGTTCTAAATGAGTTCACAGAAGGTATGTAACTTTTCTAAATGTTGGTGGGACATTGTGGTTGTGGAAGGGAATTAATGAAACTGAATGGCCTAAAATGGTCACAGTGATTATTGTATAGTCATAGGCCAAGACATACTTGTGCCAAACATGAACTAAAATTAAGTTAATATATTCTTAGGAGTCATGTTTTTTTTTACAACAGTGTAGTATACTATATTTGAGGACACAGGTTAACAAATTTCCCCCATAGCACATCCATTTTCAATTAGCTGTTCTACCTTTCTATGCATTTTGGCCCCTTTTGATATAAACCATGTTTTAACAATTATGAAACACTTTATCTGTTAGGAAATTCACAGCTACTGTAGAGATTTATAGAGAGATAATATAGATATAGGTTGTGACAACTTGAATTGGATGACCTTAGATAAGTAATACCCAAGTCATTCCTCTGAAAAGTCCATACTGTATTACACTTGCCCCAAAATATCCCTTCTCATTTCTCAAATGTTATGAATTAAACTATATTATAAAACACAAACCCAACAATAGACTCAAATTTGAGGGCTTTGTTAGCTTTTAGCATTTACAGGTTGATGATTATAGCATTTCTGATAATTAAGCTTTATTGTTTTTTTCTGTCCTCAGCTGGAAAATTGCCAGTTGGAAAACGAGATATTATTTTCCTGATCGACAGTACAATGGGATCAACAAACATCAATGCTGTTCGTGAGTTCATCAAACGGTTTGTCGACAGAAGATCAATTGGTCCAGACGAGGTTCAAGTGGGTATTGCCCAGTTCAGCAATGTTCAGAAAATCGAGATGGATCTCAACACCCATGGAAGCAGTGAGACATTAATTGCTAGTTTGGGTGCTATCAAACCCAGAGCAGGACAGGTTGTCGACATTGGAGCTGCCTTGGATTATGTCCGTGGGAATATGCTGCGGCCTGAGAAGGGCAGTCGTATTCAACAGGGAGTGCCACAGCTTTTATTGTTGTTGACCAGTAAATCATCCCGGGACAGTGTTGACCAACCTGTAAGAGCCCTTCATGAAATGGGTGTGTTGACACTGGCTGCAGGCGTCAAGACTGCCTCCGAGCAGGAGCTGAAGAAGATTGCCTTTGCTGAAAACCTTGCATATACATACAAGGACTTCCGTGGAATTTTACGTGACCCAACAGCAATCAATGATGCACTGTCTACTCTAGCTGGGGTGGTTGTGACTGAAAGGCCCACTGAGCCAGGTAACGCTTGGTAATCTTTTCATATTAAGTAATGACATGAATAAAGTAACTGATCTTCAATATAGTGTACAAATTAAACAAAACATTGAACAAGTGCACATGCTTTTGAACAAGGGGGATGGGGGGCACCAAAATAAGTCTATAAAATTATACATGCACTGTGATGTATTAAAATGTTAAGCAGATCTCAACTCAACTGAATAATTTGGGAAGTAGGCTTAGGGTTAGGGTTACATTCAGAGACACAAAAAAATGTTATTCTCATGTTTAACAAGTTTACATTTGCTACTTCATAGGCTTTCCAGCAGCCTGGCACTTACTGTATAGTATAAAGCCTGCCTAACACAATATGGATTGTGTAAGCTGGATTTGATCAGTGGACCACTGTTGAGCTGATAGGCTGTTATTGTGACTATTGACTTGAAGTCAACTTCAATATCCAACAAAAAAAAGTTTCAATAGATGCTTCACCTTTAATACTGATCGTATTGTATGTATATAGGGTGTTACACAAAGAGTAATTATTTGTTTTTGTGTTTTTCCTCAGTGGTGGAGATCACTACAGTGGAAACCCAAAAAGTAGTCCGAGACATCATCTTTCTTGTTGATGGCTCCAACTACATTGGCAGCAGTAACTTTCCCCAAGTGAGAGACTTCATGATTAATGTGGTCAACCAGCTGGATGTACGTCCTGATAGGGTCCGAATTGGTCTGTTGCAGTATGCTGAGCGTCCAAAAGTAGAATTCTACCTGAATACCTTCGACAACAGACAAGATGTTGTGAATAGGATCTCTGAGCTGAGGCTAATTGGAGGTTCAGTTCTGAACACAGGAGCAGCCATGAATTATTCCAAGGTCCACATGTTCCGGTACCCTGTGGGGTCACGCAGGACGCAGGGAGTCCAGCAGGTGTTGGTTCTGATCACAGGCGGTCCAGCCCAAGATGAAGTCAGCTCCGTGGCTGATAGTTTGGCTCTGGGCGGTATTTTGACTTTTACAGTCAGTTCTGGACAAGCAGAAGAGGGTCCGTTGCAGTCAGTTGCATTTGTTCCAGAATTGGCTTACTATAGACCAAGTTTCTCTGATTTACCAGCTCTGGCAGAAGAAATCATGCCAAAGTTGATAACAGTGGTTGGCGATACAGATGTGGCAATAGCCGGTGCAGGTTAGTATGTTAGTTGTTTCTATTATTTTCTTTGTTTAAAATATAAAAGCAGTGACAGACTTTCAAACTCAAATAAATCTGGTAATTGTTATTTTATTCTTTTTTCTCTGTTTTCTATCAGAAAGGGATGTTGCCTTCCTTATTGATGGCACTGATGGTGTCCGAAGGGATTTTGACTACATTCGGGATTTTATCATTAAAGTGATTGAGCCACTTGACATTGGGACTGACAAGGTACGGATTTCAGTGGTTCAACACAGTGAACGGCCAACACCAAGTTTCTACCTTAATAGTTATTCAACCAAAGATGAGGTGAAGAGAGCGGTCAGTAGCCTGACAGCAGTTGGCGGACGTACCTTGAACACAGGTGCTGCTCTCAAATTCATGAAGGACACCATCTTTTCTGAAAGACAGGGCAGCCGGGCTGCTCAAAATGTCCCTCAATTTCTGATTGTTTTGGCTGGAGGAAGATCCACGGATAATGTGAAAGAGTCGGCTGGTGCACTAAAGACTGAGGGAGTCGTACCATTTGGTGTTGGTGTCAAAGATGCGGATCCGAAGCAGATTCAGGCGATTTCACACAACCCTTCATTTGCCTTCACTGTGAAGGAATTCAGTGAGCTCAGCACCATCCCACAACGGCTCAATAACTATGTGAGCCTCCCGAAGGAAGAGTTGACGTATGTACTACAGCAAGGTAGGAAATAATTATTTTTCTTTGTAAAAGTGTGCACTTGCAACTATTTTCCTGCTGTTCTTTTTCTTTCTCCAGAATAACTGAATTGTGTTTGTTGTGTCTTAGTGCAAAGTGGTGTTGTAAAAAGAGATATTGTGTTCCTACTGGATGGCTCTGATAACACCAGAAATGGATTTCCAGACATAAAACTCTTTGTTAAGAAGATAGTGGAGAGCTTCTATATCAGTGAGAGCCAAGACAGGGTGTCTGTGGTTCAGTTTGCTGATAACCCTGATGTCAACTTTTATTTGAATTCTCACAAAACAAAGACTGACACCATAAATGCCATAGACAACTTAAGGCACAAAGGCGGGAGGCGCCTTAATATCGGCGAAGCTCTCCAGTTTGTGAGGCACAGTGTCTTCACATCCTCCACGGGAAGTAGAAGACTAGAAGGAGTGCCCCAGATTTTGATTCTTCTTAGCAGCAAAGCCTCCACTGATAACGTGAGAAGCCCAGCTTTCGCTCTGAAAGAGCATGACATTGTGTCAGTGGGGGTTGGAGTGGGAGATGCCAACCTTTCAGAGTTGGAAATGATTGCATTCAAACCTGGTTTTACATACAAGGTCAATGACTTCTCCGAGTTACCTTCAATCCAATCAACACTTGTTGACACGCTGAACATAAAGACAGACACTGGAAAAACAGTGAATGGAATTTCTGATTTAGTAGGTAAGAACTCCACATTAAATTTTTTTTCATTATATCATGTCTTCAGGACAAAATTTTTTACTCTCAAGAACTTGTTTCTAATGCATGACATTTATGATAACTCTCACTACAATATTCTTCAGCTTTCTCATTTCTTCCTGACTATCCACTTCATTTAGCCTGGTATAATATAACAGCTTATGAGTAACTCTGCACGTCATTTCCTCATTTTGTGTTTTTGATATATATGGTGTGTAATCTCAAGAACTGCCAACCTGTCCTCGAACATAGCTCTAATCATCTTGCGTGCTATTTAATGTGATATTAAATGGCACAAGAAAAAGTGAAAACATTTAAGTGGCGTGTTATTTACACTTCCATGATTTAACATAACAATGTTATGTTGAAGTCAAGTCTTCCCATACATCTTTTTTGGTAAAAAGATGGTTCATTTGTAGTTTTGCTTGAAGCTTTTTCAGAACACTTTCAGAG
Source organism: Mugil cephalus (assembly GCF_022458985.1). Taxonomy (NCBI): domain Eukaryota; kingdom Metazoa; phylum Chordata; class Actinopteri; order Mugiliformes; family Mugilidae; genus Mugil; species Mugil cephalus. The sequence goes on along the minus strand of NC_061781.1, from coordinate 24,516,760 downwards.
CAATAGCTCTTTTCTTTTCAGCTCAGATTTTTTCACTGAGCTTCCAACTTACTCATGCTCATGAATATGCATGGTAGTAGAAACATCTCAAAGGTTCTTCTTTCTGCCTGTCCACATATTATCCAGTTGACATGCGGAGTAATAAGAGGGACATTGTGTTCCTCATTGATGGGTCGGACAACTCCAGAAATGGCCTTCCAGCTTTTCGAGAGTTTGTCAGAAGAATGGCAGAAGAGCTGGACATTGGTGAAGAAAAGGTTCGAGTGGCCGTTGTTCTGTATAGTGATAAACCCACAGTATATTTCAACCTAAAAAGTCACAGATTCAAAAAGGCTGTCATCCGTGCTATAAGAAGTCTTCGGCATAAAGGAGGAAGACCTCGAAACACTGGAGCTGCTCTACAGTTTGTGAAAGACTATGTTTTCACTGCTTTATCTGGGAGTAGACATGAGGAGGGAGTTCCTCAAATTCTGCTTTTACTGACTGGAGGAAAGTCCAGTGATGATGTTTCCGAAGCTGCCTCTGATCTAAAGCGAAGTGGTGTTCTATCTTTTGCCATTGGAATGAAAAACGCTGAACAGGAAGAACTTGAGAAAATTGCCTTGTCCCCCAGATTTCTCTTCAACCTACCTGTCTTTGGTGAACTTTTGTCTATTCAGCCAGATATAGCTGCATTTGTCCAGGCAGATATACAAACTGAACCTTCTACTGTTATAGGTAAGAAGTGTCACTGATTCAAAGCTGAGAATTATGCTGACTGTGCTCGTACATTTAATACTTCCTACTTTGAATTGTGATGAAACTGTATAAGAAAGCCAGTCAATCAGTTTCATATTTTCTTAAACTTTCTCCACTGGCTTCCTGGTTGGGACGTTTCATCTTTGACTTTCATTTTTTTACTTCTTGTACCCTGGAGAGCGTTCCTTTCAATTCTTCAAGCTCTTTCTTGATACAGTGATAATCACATCATTGACTGAATATTTAAACAAAACTTTCTTTTAATATTTTAACTGTTTCATTTTGGGAAAGAGGGATATGCCGTTATATTGTAGTTTCCCAACATTTTACTTTTAACTAATTTTCCTTAATTTCTTGGCATCTAACATATTGTGTATTCCAACAATTTTCATAACCACTTCACTACCACCTCTTTTTTTGTTGTCAATATGTTATGCTTATTTTATCATGCATAACATAACATAATATATTCTTAAACAAGACTTTCTTATTCTTTTCTAGTTGAACTAGAGTCACCTCAAAGAGACATAGTGTTTCTGTTGGATGGGTCAGACGAAACACAGAGCGACTTCTCAGCAATGAAAAGTTTTGTCCAGCAAATAGTAGAAGCGCTCAGTGTTGGTGAGAACAAGGATCGTGTTTCTGTGGTTCAATACAGCAAAGATCCACAGACACATTTCAATATGAATGCCTACACGGAAAAAGAAGATGTTCTTAATGCAGTACAACAGTTGAACCATAAAGGGGGCAGCACTCGTAACACAGGAGCGGCCCTCGACTATGTGAGGAATAATGCTTTTGCTGACTCCTCAGGGAGTCGACATCAGGATGGTGTCCCCCAGATATTGATTCTTTTAAGTGGCGGAAGATCTCAAGATGATGTTGCAAGAGCCTCTGCTGCCCTAAAACAAGAAAATGTTGTTGCTTTTGGTGTAGGTACAAGAAATGCGGACATACTTGAGCTCCAAATGATTGCAAATAATCCTTCCTATGCCTTCTCTGTGCTTCGATTTGATACTGGTAGCATCAATCAACAACTTGTGTCATTTGTGAAAAGGGTGCCTCCACAGCAGCTAGGAATAAAAACTCAGAGTGCTTTCGGTAAGTCTATCTATCTATCTATCTATCTATCTATCTATCTATCTATCTATCTATCTATCTATCTATCTATCTATCTATCTATCTATCTATCTATCTATCTGAAAATGTACTCTAACTTCAGCTTCCTCGTATCTGTCAAGATTCCACAGGTGAAAGTAAATCCAGTCAACATGATGTTGTGTTTTTACTCGACTCCTCTGATGAAATGCAGAATGACTTTCAGGCAATGCTTCACTTTGTTGAGGCAATAGTGGAAAAACTCAATGTGGATGAGAAAGACCGTGTTTCAGTGGTGCAGTACAGCAGAGAACCTACAGTTGAGTTTTTCCTGAACACATATGAAACACAGCAGAACGTTGCTGACAGTGTTCGGAGACTGAAACTTAAAGGAGGCAGGCCCCTCAATACTGGAGCTGCTCTTCAGTATGTCATCCAGAATGTTTTCACAACTTCTGCTGGAAGTAGGCACGAACAGGGTGTGCCTCAGATTTTAATTCTTTTGACTGGAGGACGGTCAAGTGATGATGTCAGAAGTGTGGCAGAAAACCTGAAAGAAATTGGTGTAATGGCCTTTGTGGTGGGACTGAAGGATGCTGACATCCTTGAGATTCAGTCTATTTCACATGAAGCCAGTCGTGCTTTCTTTGCGGCAGATTCCAGTGAACTGTTAGGCATTGAGCAACAACTAACTGCTGCCATCAAGAAGGACAAAAAGCCTTCTATCACACCAGCATCATACGGTAAGACTGTAATGGCAAGTCCTTCTAATGTGTGCAAAGTTTCATGTGTTGTCAGATTGCTGTAGCTTGCTGCTGTGTAAATTACTCCCTTAAACTGAGGCTGAATGATGACATAATAATGCCTTGTATTGTACACAGGGTTATTGAACATTTGTACGTATTAATATCCTAAACCTATTTGTTTAAATCTCTGTATGATTGCAGATCCCAAGAAAAGAGACATAGTTTTTTTGCTTGATGGTTCTGATGATTCTCAGCAAAGATTCACAGATTTTATAGACTTTGTCCAGATAATAGTGACAGACCTAAACATTGATGCAACTGAAGACCGCGTGGCTGTGTTCCAGTACAGCAACACTGCAGACGTTCATTTTAACTTGGGAAGTTACTCAACAAGTAATGATGTCCTTGAAGCGATAAGCAGTCTGAGTCACAAAGGAGGTTATCCCCCCAACATTGGAGCTGCTCTCCAGTATGTGAGGGACCATGCTTTTACTCCAGATTCTGGAAGTAGACTCCTAGAGGGAGTTCCACAGGTCCTCATACTACTGAGTAATGGACGATCTGGAGATGACATAAGAACCCCACTCAGACTACTGAAGGAAATTGGTGTCATTTCACTTGCTATTGGAACAGCTGATGCTGACACCTTAGAGCTTCAGACAGTATCTCATGAACCGAAATATGCACTTAAAATGACTGATTATGAAGAACTTCGTACTGCTAAGCAGGATGTGTTGTCATTTTTGAAAGAGGCACATGGCCATGGAAAGCAAACTCCCCTCACTGCAAACTTTGGTAAGATGTAATTGTTTTACATTTACCTATTAAAAAATTAATAATAATTTAATTTGTAAAGAGAAGATAAAGAAGAGTTAAAACGAACCATCACCATATCAGCTAAACTGTTGCTTGCAGGTTGTCATATTGACTTTGTGTTTATTTATTTTCTTGTTTTGTTACAGATTCTAATAAACATGACGTAGCATTTCTCATTGATGGATCCTATGACTCACGAAATGGGTTTGAAGACATACGAGACTTTATTGAAAAAACTGTTGAAAGTTTAAATCTTGGAAACAACAGAGATCAAGTGGCAGTTATTCAATACAGCCGTGATGCCACAGCTAATTTCTACTTGAATTCCTATTCATCTAAGAATGATGTGCTCAATTCCATCAGAACAATGAATCATAAGTTGGGACGACCTCTCAACATTGGAAGAGCACTGGAATTTGTCAAAGACAATGTCTTTGCTGCTGCAGTTGGAGGCAGAAGAGAAGACTTGGTTCCTCAATATCTGTATCTATTTAGTGGTGGAAGATCAGGAGATGATGTAAGAGGACCAGCACAGGCACTTAAGGACAATGGCATAAAAACTTTGGTTATTGGATCAAAGAATGCTGATACTTTGGAAATGCAAACCATCTCGTACACACCTGCATATTATTTTTCTGTCACAAACTTTAACAATCTACAAGGCATATATCCATTGGTGGAAGCCACATTCAAGGGCATTCAAGTAACAACTGAATTTCCAATTATTACCGGTAAGAACTTGCCCGTTGGCATGCTTGTGGAAATATAAGGGATGCGATCTTATACTACATATACTGTATTCTTTTAAGGTAAATATTTTGGTTCTATATTGTGCTTATTTGTATCCATTTCAGATACGGTTCAGAACACCTCTGCAAAAGTGGAAATTAAGAGTGCTGACATTGTTTTTCTCCTTGATGGATCTGATGATATGCAATCAAGTGAAAGTCAAATTTTGGAGTTTGTCAAAGATTTTGTCAAGCAAATAGAAATTGGGCCAAGAGATGTACAAGTTGCATTGGTCCAGTACAGTACAGAGCCCACTACTGATTTTCTTCTGAACAAATACTCAGTAAAAGAAGATGTCTTGAGTCATTTGAACAATGTAAAATTAAACGGAGGACTCGAAGTAAAAACAGGTGTTGCCCTCAGTTATGTGGAAAACAACGTCTTCACTGTTTCATCTGGGAGCCGGGCTGGGCAGGGAGTCCCACAGATACTAATCCTTTTAAGTGGAAGAAAGTCTGAAGATGATGTATTAGGTCCAGCTGAGAGGCTGAAAAATGCTGGAATTGAACTTTTTGGTGTTGGGATGAATAATGTGGATAGGTTGGAGATGGAGCAATTGGCTCCTAACGAGGAGTATTTCATCAAAGAAATTTCTGACTTCCCTCTTGTGAGAGAAAAGTTGCTCTCAGCCATTGCCTCTGTCAAAGGCCCATACAGTCGGGGAGTAGGTGAGTGAAAAAAGTCGAAATCCTATATACTTAGTGTAATCTGATTTCTTTTGAGCTGGTAACAACACATCTGTAATTGTGGATTTTTCTAGGTTCAGGCTCCAGCATGAACAGAGATGTTGTATTTCTCATTGACGGATCAGATGATGTCAGGAGTAGATTCAGTCCTGTACGTGACTTTGTTGCAAAAATGGTTGACAGCCTTGACCTGGACACGCAAAAAGATAAAGTCGCTGTTGTACAGTACAGCAACAATGCTGAACTCAGTTTTAGTCTGAATTCTTACAACACAAGAGATGATGTTCAGAAGCACATTGCAAGCCTAAAACTGAAAGGTGGAAGACCTCAGTATATTGGAGCAGCACTGCAGTTTGTAAAAGATAACGTTCTTGTTTCAAAAGCTGGAAGCCGGCAAAATGAAGGGGCCAAGCAAATACTTATTATATTGGCTAATGGAAGGTCTAGGGATTCTCCACGAGGTCCAGCAAGTATGCTCAAAGCTGCAGGAGTTACTGTATTTACAATTGGATCAAGGATGTCAAATTCGGCAGAGATGCAAGTCATTTCTTCTGGCCTGGATTACTCTTACGCAGTCCCTGACTTTGGAAATCTCCCACGCATTCAACAGAGGCTAATGCGTCAACTAAGTGAATTAGTTGTTCAGAAGGAGACTGACAAAAGTAAGACTTTTGACAATTTAAATAATTTAAAAGTAAAAAATAAGAATGTATATTTATGAAGAACAATATTTTATGAAATGTTGAGAATCTGAAAAGAAAGTAATGTGAGACATCTTTTACTCTGTGTTAAAAAAAACTCAGGGAATCATTAGTTTATTGTACCTAAATATGTCCAACATTTTTCCAATATTTCCTAGTAGTGAGACAACCACAAGGAAAGGATTATGTGTTCTTGCTGGATGGATCCGATGGTAGTAGAACTGGATTCTCTGCTATGAGGGACTTTGTTCAAGCAGTAGTGGAGAGACTGAGTGTGGATGACAACAGAGACCGCGTCTCAGTTGTTCAGTACAGCAGAGATCCAGCTGTCCAGTTCTACCTGAACACATACGCGACAAAAGGCCAGATCCTTGACACTGTCAGAGGTTTGAGGCACAAAGGCGGAAGACCCCTCAACACTGGTGTAGCTCTCCAGTACTTGAGGGACAACGTCTTCACGGCCTCTGCTGGAAGCAGGCGTCTGGAAGGAGTGCCACAGATCCTAATATTGCTAAGTGGTGGAAGATCTTTTGACAGCGTTGACGCACCAGCCTCTGCTCTCAAACAGCTGGGTGTCTTGACTTTTGCAATTGGAACCAGAGGCTCTGATGTGAGGGAACTGCAGAAGATATCCCACGACCCCACTAATGTGGTGTCTGTGTCTGAATTCACCGACCTTCCTGGTGTCCAACAGCAAATTATGTCCGCCGTGGAAGCTGTGGTCATTGACGAGACCGTGGAACCACCAACTGTACTTGGTATGTTATCAGACACGTGTTTTCCCAGATTGCCATTTTTCCCAGGTTGTAGTGTGTTTTCCCTGTCTTTAATATAGAAATGAGCAGGTTCTCATGCTTTTAGCCTAAAATAGCGGGCCAGTTGATCATTAGCCCATGAGTGTACTTTTAGCAGAGGTTTTGACATTTTTGTCTTCCGTCTTTTCTCAGTTGAAACTGCCAAAAAGGATGTTGTATTCCTTCTGGATGGTTCTGATAGCACTAGGAATGGCTTCCCTGCCATGCGTGAGTTTGTTGAGACAGTGGTGGATAAACTCAATGTGGGAGAAAACAAGGACCGCGTCTCTGTGGTCCAGTACAGCAGAGAAGCAGAGGTCAACTTCTATCTGAACACACTTAAGACAAAAGAGGATGTTGTGGATTCGGTCAGAGGGCTTAGACACAAAGGAGGAAGACCCCTCAACACCGGGGCTGCCCTCCAATACGTCAGAGACAACGTCTTTACAAACTCCTCCGGAAGTAGGCGCTATCAAGGAGTTCCACAGATGTTGATCCTGCTAACTGGGGGGAGATCTTTTGACAATGTAGACACCCCAGCCTCTGCTCTCAAGCAGCAGGGCATCTTTGTGGTTAGCATTGGAACAAGGAACTCTGACAGTAGAGAGCTGCAGAAGATATCCCATGAGCCGAGTTACGCTCTATCAGTGTCTGAGTTCTCTGACCTCCCAGGTGTCCAAGAACAGCTGTCCTCAGTAATGAGCACAGCTCTAGTGAGGGCCACGCCCGTAACACCAACAGTGACTGGTAAGAAAGCCATGTGTTTTCACCTTTCAAGATCATGATAGAACACAGCATGAACTGTATAAAAGTGTCCTTTTCAAAGTCTACATCAGCCAGAGCAGGTTTAAGAAACAATTACTGTCATTGTGAATTGATTGCAATCTTTGAGGTTAGTTTCCACTGTCTGACTTTGCCTTGGGAAGCAGTTGACGACTGTACCTAAATATGTCTCAAATCTTATGTTTCCTAGTTGTGAAAAAACCACAAGGAAAGGATTATGTGTTCTTGCTGGATGGATCCGATGGTAGTAGAACTGGATTCTCTGCTATGAGGGACTTTGTTCAAGCAGTAGTGGAGAGACTGAGTGTGGATGACAACAGAGACCGCGTCTCAGTTGTTCAGTACAGCAGAGATCCAGCTGTCCAGTTCTACCTGAACACATACGCGACAAAAGGCCAGATCCTTGACACTGTCAGAGGTTTGAGGCACAAAGGCGGAAGACCCCTCAACACTGGTGTAGCTCTCCAGTACTTGAGGGACAACGTCTTCACGGCCTCTGCTGGAAGCAGGCGTCTGGAAGGAGTGCCACAGATCCTAATATTGCTAAGTGGTGGAAGATCTTTTGACAGCGTTGACGCACCAGCCTCTGCTCTCAAACAGCTGGGTGTCTTGACTTTTGCAATTGGAACCAGAGGCTCTGATGTGAGGGAACTGCAGAAGATATCCCACGACCCCACTAATGTGGTGTCTGTGTCTGAATTCACCGACCTTCCTGGTGTCCAACAGCAAATTATGTCCGCCGTGGAAGCTGTGGTCATTGACGAGACCGTGGAACCACCAACTGTACTTGGTATGTTATCAGACACTGTGTTTTCCCAGATTGCCATTTTTTCCCAGGTTGTAGTGTGTTTTCCCTGTCTTTAATATAGAAATGAGCAGGTTCTCATGCTTTTAGCCTAAAATAGCGGGCCAGTTGATCATTAGCCCATGAGTGTACTTTTAGCAGAGGTTTTGACATTTTTGTCTTCCGTCTTTTCTCAGTTGAAACTGCCAAAAAGGATGTTGTATTCCTTCTGGATGGTTCTGATAGCACTAGGAATGGCTTCCCTGCCATGCGTGAGTTTGTTGAGACAGTGGTGGATAAACTCAATGTGGGAGAAAACAAGGACCGCGTCTCTGTGGTCCAGTACAGCAGAGAAGCAGAGGTCAACTTCTATCTGAACACACTTAAGACAAAAGAGGATGTTGTGGATTCGGTCAGAGGGCTTAGACACAAAGGAGGAAGACCCCTCAACACCGGGGCTGCCCTCCAATACGTCAGAGACAACGTCTTTACAAACTCCTCCGGAAGTAGGCGCTATCAAGGAGTTCCACAGATGTTGATCCTGCTAACTGGGGGAGATCTTTTGACAATGTAGACACCCCAGCCTCTGCTCTCAAGCAGCAGGGCATCTTTGTGGTTAGCATTGGAACAAGGAACTCTGACAGTAGAGAGCTGCAGAAGATATCCCATGAGCCGAGTTACGCTCTATCAGTGTCTGAGTTCTCTGACCTCCCAGGTGTCCAAGAACAGCTGTCCTCAGTAATGAGCACAGCTCTAGTGAGGGCCACGCCCGTAACACCAACAGTGACTGGTAAGAAAGCCATGTGTTTTCACCTTTCAAGATCATGATAGAACACAGCATGAACTGTATAAAAGTGTCCTTTTCAAAGTCTACATCAGCCAGAGCAGGTTTAAGAAACAATTACTGTCATTGTGAATTGATTGCAATGTTTGAGGTTAGTTTCCACTGTCTGACTTTGCCTTGGGAAGTAGTTGACGACTGTACCTAAATATGTCTCAAATCTTATGTTTCCTAGTTGTGAAAAAACCACAAGGAAAGGATTATGTGTTCTTGCTGGATGGATCCGATGGTAGTAGAACTGGATTCTCTGCTATGAGGGACTTTGTTCAAGCAGTAGTGGAGAGACTGAGTGTGGATGACAACAGAGACCGCGTCTCAGTTGTTCAGTACAGCAGAGATCCAGCTGTCCAGTTCTACCTGAACACATACGCGACAAAAGGCCAGATCCTTGACACTGTCAGAGGTTTGAGGCACAAAGGCGGAAGACCCCTCAACACTGGTGTAGCTCTCCAGTACTTGAGGGACAACGTCTTCACGGCCTCTGCTGGAAGCAGGCGTCTGGAAGGAGTGCCACAGATCCTAATATTGCTAAGTGGTGGAAGATCTTTTGACAGCGTTGACGCACCAGCCTCTGCTCTCAAACAGCTGGGTGTCTTGACTTTTGCAATTGGAACCAGAGGCTCTGATGTGAGGGAACTGCAGAAGATATCCCACGACCCACTAATGTGGTGTCTGTGTCTGAATTCACCGACCTTCCTGGTGTCCAACAGCAAATTATGTCCGCCGTGGAAGCTGTGGTCATTGACGAGACCGTGGAACCACCAACTGTACTTGGTATGTTATCAGACACGTGTTTTCCCAGATTACCATTTTTCCCAGGTTGTAGTGTGTTTTCCCTGTCTTTAATATAGAAATGAGCAGGTTCTCATGCTTTTAGCCTAAAATAGCGGGCCAGTTGATCATTAGCCCATGAGTGTACTTTTAGCAGAGGTTTTGACATTTTTGTCTTCCGTCTTTTCTCAGTTGAAACTGCCAAAAAGGATGTTGTATTCCTTCTGGATGGTTCTGATAGCACTAGGAATGGCTTCCCTGCCATGCGTGAGTTTGTTGAGACAGTGGTGGATAAACTCAATGTGGGAGAAAACAAGGACCGCGTCTCTGTGGTCCAGTACAGCAGAGAAGCAGAGGTCAACTTCTATCTGAACACACTTAAGACAAAAGAGGATGTTGTGGATTCGGTCAGAGGGCTTAGACACAAAGGAGGAAGACCCCTCAACACCGGGGCTGCCCTCCAATACGTCAGAGACAACGTCTTTACAAACTCCTCCGGAAGTAGGCGCTATCAAGGAGTTCCACAGATGTTGATCCTGCTAACTGGGGGGAGATCTTTTGACAATGTAGACACCCCAGCCTCTGCTCTCAAGCAGCAGGGCATCTTTGTGGTTAGCATTGGAACAAGGAACTCTGACAGTAGAGAGCTGCAGAAGATATCCCATGAGCCGAGTTACGCTCTATCAGTGTCTGAGTTCTCTGACCTTCCCAGGTGTCCAAGAACAGCTGTCCTCAGTAATGAGCACAGCTCTAGTGAGGGCCACGCCCGTAACACCAACAGTGACTGGTAAGAAAGCCATGTGTTTTCACCTTTCAAGATCATGATAGAACACAGCATGAACTGTATAAAAGTGTCCTTTTCAAAGTCTACATCAGCCAGAGCAGGTTTAAGAAACAATTACTGTCATTGTGAATTGATTGCAATGTTTGAGGTTAGTTTCCACTGTCTGACTTTGCCTTGGGAAGTAGTTGACGACTGTACCTAAATATGTCTCAAATCTTATGTTTCCTAGTTGTGATAAAACCACAAGGAAAGGATTATGTGTTCTTGCTGGATGGATCCGATGGTAGTAGAACTGGATTCTCTGCTATGAGGGACTTTGTTCAAGCAGTAGTGGAGAGACTGAGTGTGGATGACAACAGAGACCGCGTCTCAGTTGTTCAGTACAGCAGAGATCCAGCTGTCCAGTTCTACCTGAACACATACGCGACAAAAGGCCAGATCCTTGACACTGTCAGAGGTTTGAGGCACAAAGGCGGAAGACCCCTCAACACTGGTGTAGCTCTCCAGTACTTGAGGGACAACGTCTTCACGGCCTCTGCTGGAAGCAGGCGTCTGGAAGGAGTGCCACAGATCCTAATATTGCTAAGTGGTGGAAGATCTTTTGACAGCGTTGACGCACCAGCCTCTGCTCTCAAACAGCTGGGTGTCTTGACTTTTGCAATTGGAACCAGAGGCTCTGATGTGAGGGAACTGCAGAAGATATCCCACGACCCCACTAATGTGGTGTCTGTGTCTGAATTCACCGACCTTCCTGGTGTCCAACAGCAAATTATGTCCGCCGTGGAAGCTGTGGTCATTGACGAGACCGTGGAACCACCAACTGTACTTGGTATGTTATCAGACACGTGTTTTCCCAGATTGCCATTTTTCCCAGGTTGTAGTGTGTTTTCCCTGTCTTTAATATAGAAATGAGCAGGTTCTCATGCTTTTAGCCTAAAATAGCGGGCCAGTTGATCATTAGCCCATGAGTGTACTTTTAGCAGAGGTTTTGACATTTTTGTCTTCCGTCTTTTCTCAGTTGAAACTGCCAAAAAGGATGTTGTATTCCTTCTGGATGGTTCTGATAGCACTAGGAATGGCTTCCCTGCCATGCGTGAGTTTGTTGAGACAGTGGTGGATAAACTCAATGTGGGAGAAAACAAGGACCCGCGTCTCTGTGGTCCAGTACAGCAGAGAAGCAGAGGTCAACTTCTATCTGAACACACTTAAGACAAAAGAGGATGTTGTGGATTCGGTCAGAGGCTTAGACACAAAGGAGGAAGACCCCTCAACACCGGGGCTGCCCTCCAATACGTCAGAGACAACGTCTTTACAAACTCCTCCGGAAGTAGGCGCTATCAAGGAGTTCCACAGATGTTGATCCTGCTAACTGGGGGGAGATCTTTTGACAATGTAGACACCCCAGCCTCTGCTCTCAAGCAGCAGGGCATCTTTGTGGTTAGCATTGGAACAAGGAACTCTGACAGTAGAGAGCTGCAGAAGATATCCCATGAGCCGAGTTACGCTCTATCAGTGTCTGAGTTCTCTGACCTCCCAGGTGTCCAAGAACAGCTGTCCTCAGTAATGAGCACAGCTCTAGTGAGGGCCACGCCCGTAACACCAACAGTGACTGGTAAGAAAGCCATGTGTTTTCACCTTTCAAGATCATGATAGAACACAGCATGAACTGTATAAAAGTGTCCTTTTCAAAGTCTACATCAGCCAGAGCAGGTTTAAGAAACAATTATTGTCATTGTGAATTGATTGCAATGTTTGAGGTTAGTTTCCACTGTCTGACTTGCCTTGGGAAGTAGTTGACGACTGTACCTAAATATGTTCAAATCTTATGTTTCCTAGTTGTGATAAAACCACAAGGAAAGGATTATGTGTTCTTGCTGGATGGATCCGATGGTAGTAGAACTGGATTCTCTGCTATGAGGGACTTTGTTCAAGCAGTAGTGGAGAGACTGAGTGTGGATGACAACAGAGACCGCGTCTCAGTTGTTCAGTACAGAGAGATCCAGCTGTCCAGTTCTACCTGAACACATACGCGACAAAAGGCCAGATCCTTGACACTGTCAGAGGTTTGAGGCACAAAGGCGGAAGACCCCTCAACACTGGTGTAGCTCTCCAGTACTTGAGGGACAACGTCTTCACGGCCTCTGCTGGAAGCAGGCGTCTGGAAGGAGTGCCACAGATCCTAATATTGCTAAGTGGTGGAAGATCTTTTGACAGCGTTGACGCACCAGCCTCTGCTCTCAAACAGCTGGGTGTCTTGACTTTTGCAATTGGAACCAGAGGCTCTGATGTGAGGGAACTGCAGAAGATATCCCACGACCCCACTAATGTGGTGTCTGTGTCTGAATTCACCGACCTTCCTGGTGTCCAACAGCAAATTATGTCCGCCGTGGAAGCTGTGGTCATTGACGAGACCGTGGAACCACCAACTGTACTTGGTATGTTATCAGACACGTGTTTTCCCAGATTGCCATTTTTCCCAGGTTGTAGTGTGTTTTCCCTGTCTTTAATATAGAAATGAGCAGGTTCTCATGCTTTTAGCCTAAAATAGCGGGCCAGTTGATCATTAGCCCATGAGTGTACTTTTAGCAGAGGTTTTGACATTTTTGTCTTCCGTCTTTTCTCAGTTGAAACTGCCAAAAAGGATGTTGTATTCCTTCTGGATGGTTCTGATAGCACTAGGAATGGCTTCCCTGCCATGCGTGAGTTTGTTGAGACAGTGGTGGATAAACTCAATGTGGGAGAAAACAAGGACCGCGTCTCTGTGGTCCAGTACAGCAGAGAAGCAGAGGTCAACTTCTATCTGAACACACTTAAGACAAAAGAGGATGTTGTGGATTCGGTCAGAGGGCTTAGACACAAAGGAGGAAGACCCTCAACACCGGGGCTGCCCTCCAATACGTCAGAGACAACGTCTTTACAAACTCCTCCGGAAGTAGGCGCTATCAAGGAGTTCCACAGATGTTGATCCTGCTAACTGGGGGGAGATCTTTTGACAATGTAGACACCCCAGCCTCTGCTCTCAAGCAGCAGGGCATCTTTGTGGTTAGCATTGGAACAAGGAACTCTGACAGTAGAGAGCTGCAGAAGATATCCCATGAGCCGAGTTACGCTCTATCAGTGTCTGAGTTCTCTGACCTCCCAGGTGTCCAAGAACAGCTGTCCTCAGTAATGAGCACAGCTCTAGTGAGGGCCACGCCCGTAACACCAACAGTGACTGGTAAGAAAGCCATGTGTTTTCACCTTTCAAGATCATGATAGAACACAGCATGAACTGTATAAAAGTGTCCTTTTCAAAGTCTACATCAGCCAGAGCAGGTTTAAGAAACAATTATTGTCATTGTGAATTGATTGCAATGTTTGAGGTTAGTTTCCACTGTCTGACTTTGCCTTGGGAAGTAGTTGACGACTGTACCTAAATATGTTTCAAATCTTATGTTTCCTAGTTGTGATAAAACCACAAGGAAAGGATTATGTGTTCTTGCTGGATGGATCCGATGGTAGTAGAACTGGATTCTCTGCTATGAGGGACTTTGTTCAAGCAGTAGTGGAGAGACTGAGTGTGGATGACAACAGAGACCGCGTCTCAGTTGTTCAGTACAGCAGAGATCCAGCTGTCCAGTTCTACCTGAACACATACGCGACAAAAGGCCAGATCCTTGACACTGTCAGAGGTTTGAGGCACAAAGGCGGAAGACCCCTCAACACTGGTGTAGCTCTCCAGTACTTGAGGGACAACGTCTTCACGGCCTCTGCTGGAAGCAGGCGTCTGGAAGGAGTGCCACAGATCCTAATATTGCTAAGTGGTGGAAGATCTTTTGACAGCGTTGACGCACCAGCCTCTGCTCTCAAACAGCTGGGTGTCTTGACTTTTGCAATTGGAACCAGAGGCTCTGATGTGAGGGAACTGCAGAAGATATCCCACGACCCCACTAATGTGGTGTCTGTGTCTGAATTCACCGACCTTCCTGGTGTCCAACAGCAAATTATGTCCGCCGTGGAAGCTGTGGTCATTGACGAGACCGTGGAACCACCAACTGTACTTGGTATGTTATCAGACACGTGTTTTCCCAGATTGCCATTTTTCCCAGGTTGTAGTGTGTTTTCCCTGTCTTTAATATAGAAATGAGCAGGTTCTCATGCTTTTAGCCTAAAATAGCGGGCCAGTTGATCATTAGCCCATGAGTGTACTTTTAGCAGAGGTTTTGACATTTTTGTCTTCCGTCTTTTCTCAGTTGAAACTGCCAAAAAGGATGTTGTATTCCTTCTGGATGGTTCTGATAGCACTAGGAATGGCTTCCCTGCCATGCGTGAGTTTGTTGAGACAGTGGTGGATAAACTCAATGTGGGAGAAAACAAGGACCGCGTCTCTGTGGTCCAGTACAGCAGAGAAGCAGAGGTCAACTTCTATCTGAACACACTTAAGACAAAAGAGGATGTTGTGGATTCGGTCAGAGGGCTTAGACACAAAGGAGGAAGACCCCTCAACACCGGGGCTGCCCTCCAATACGTCAGAGACAACGTCTTTACAAACTCCTCCGGAAGTAGGCGCTATCAAGGAGTTCCACAGATGTTGATCCTGCTAACTGGGGGGAGATCTTTTGACAATGTAGACACCCCAGCCTCTGCTCTCAAGCAGCAGGGCATCTTTGTGGTTAGCATTGGAACAAGGAACTCTGACAGTAGAGAGCTGCAGAAGATATCCCATGAGCCGAGTTACGCTCTATCAGTGTCTGAGTTCTCTGACCTCCCAGGTGTCCAAGAACAGCTGTCCTCAGTAATGAGCACAGCTCTAGTGAGGGCCACGCCCGTAACACCAACAGTGACTGGTAAGAAAGCCATGTGTTTTCACCTTTCAAGATCATGATAGAACACAGCATGAACTGTATAAAAGTGTCCTTTTCAAAGTCTACATCAGCCAGAGCAGGTTTAAGAAACAATTACTGTCATTGTGAATTGATTGCAATGTTTGAGGTTAGTTTCCACTGTCTGACTTTGCCTTGGGAAGCAGTTGACGACTGTACCTAAATATGTCTCAAATCTTATGTTTCCTAGTTGTGAAAAAACCACAAGGAAAGGATTATGTGTTCTTGCTGGATGGATCCGATGGTAGTAGAACTGGATTCTCTGCTATGAGGGACTTTGTTCAAGCAGTAGTGGAGAGACTGAGTGTGGATGACAACAGAGACCGCGTCTCAGTTGTTCAGTACAGCAGAGATCCAGCTGTCCAGTTCTACCTGAACACATACGCGACAAAAGGCCAGATCCTTGACACTGTCAGAGGTTTGAGGCACAAAGGCGGAAGACCCCTCAACACTGGTGTAGCTCTCCAGTACTTGAGGGACAACGTCTTCACGGCCTCTGCTGGAAGCAGGCGTCTGGAAGGAGTGCCACAGATCCTAATATTGCTAAGTGGTGGAAGATCTTTTGACAGCGTTGACGCACCAGCCTCTGCTCTCAAACAGCTGGGTGTCTTGACTTTTGCAATTGGAACCAGAGGCTCTGATGTGAGGGAACTGCAGAAGATATCCCACGACCCCACTAATGTGGTGTCTGTGTCTGAATTCACCGACCTTCCTGGTGTCCAACAGCAAATTATGTCCGCCGTGGAAGCTGTGGTCATTGACGAGACCGTGGAACCACCAACTGTACTTGGTATGTTATCAGACACGTGTTTTCCCAGATTGCCATTTTTCCCAGGTTGTAGTGTGTTTTCCCTGTCTTTAATATAGAAATGAGCAGGTTCTCATGCTTTTAGCCTAAAATAGCGGGCCAGTTGATCATTAGCCCATGAGTGTACTTTTAGCAGAGGTTTTGACATTTTTGTCTTCCGTCTTTTCTCAGTTGAAACTGCCAAAAAGGATGTTGTATTCCTTCTGGATGGTTCTGATAGCACTAGGAATGGCTTCCCTGCCATGCGTGAGTTTGTTGAGACAGTGGTGGATAAACTCAATGTGGGAGAAAACAAGGACCGCGTCTCTGTGGTCCAGTACAGCAGAGAAGCAGAGGTCAACTTCTATCTGAACACACTTAAGACAAAAGAGGATGTTGTGGATTCGGTCAGAGGGCTTAGACACAAAGGAGGAAGACCCCTCAACACCGGGGCTGCCCTCCAATACGTCAGAGACAACGTCTTTACAAACTCCTCCGGAAGTAGGCGCTATCAAGGAGTTCCACAGATGTTGATCCTGCTAACTGGGGGGAGATCTTTTGACAATGTAGACACCCCAGCCTCTGCTCTCAAGCAGCAGGGCATCTTTGTGGTTAGCATTGGAACAAGGAACTCTGACAGTAGAGAGCTGCAGAAGATATCCCATGAGCCGAGTTACGCTCTATCAGTGTCTGAGTTCTCTGACCTCCCAGGTGTCCAAGAACAGCTGTCCTCAGTAATGAGCACAGCTCTAGTGAGGGCCACGCCCGTAACACCAACAGTGACTGGTAAGAAAGCCATGTGTTTTCACCTTTCAAGATCATGATAGAACACAGCATGAACTGTATAAAGTGTCCTTTTCAAAGTCTACATCAGCCAGAGCAGGTTTAAGAAACAATTACTGTCATTGTGAATTGATTGCAATGTTTGAGGTTAGTTTCCACTGTCTGACTTTGCCTTGGGAAGTAGTTGACGACTGTACCTAAATATGTCTCAAATCTTATGTTTCCTAGTTGTGAAAAAACCACAAGGAAAGGATTATGTGTTCTTGCTGGATGGATCCGATGGTAGTAGAACTGGATTCTCTGCTATGAGGGACTTTGTTCAAGCAGTAGTGGAGAGACTGAGTGTGGATGACAACAGAGACCGCGTCTCAGTTGTTCAGTACAGCAGAGATCCAGCTGTCCAGTTCTACCTGAACACATACGCGACAAAAGGCCAGATCCTTGACACTGTCAGAGGTTTGAGGCACAAAGGCGGAAGACCCCTCAACACTGGTGTAGCTCTCCAGTACTTGAGGGACAACGTCTTCACGGCCTCTGCTGGAAGCAGGCGTCTGGAAGGAGTGCCACAGATCCTAATATTGCTAAGTGGTGGAAGATCTTTTGACAGCGTTGACGCAGCAGCCTCTGCTCTCAAACAGCTGGGTGTCTTGACTTTTGCAATTGGAACCAGAGGCTCTGATGTGAGGGAACTGCAGAAGATATCCCACGACCCCACTAATGTGGTGTCTGTGTCTGAATTCACCGACCTTCCTGGTGTCCAACAGCAAATTATGTCCGCCGTGGAAGCTGTGGTCATTGACGAGACCGTGGAACCACCAACTGTACTTGGTATGTTATCAGACACGTGTTTTCCCAGATTGCCATTTTTCCCAGGTTGTAGTGTGTTTTCCCTGTCTTTAATATAGAAATGAGCAGGTTCTCATGCTTTTAGCCTAAAATAGCGGGCCAGTTGATCATTAGCCCATGAGTGTACTTTTAGCAGAGGTTTTGACATTTTTGTCTTCCGTCTTTTCTCAGTTGAAACTGCCAAAAAGGATGTTGTATTCCTTCTGGATGGTTCTGATAGCACTAGGAATGGCTTCCCTGCCATGCGTGAGTTTGTTGAGACAGTGGTGGATAAACTCAATGTGGGAGAAAACAAGGACCGCGTCTCTGTGGTCCAGTACAGCAGAGAAGCAGAGGTCAACTTCTATCTGAACACACTTAAGACAAAAGAGGATGTTGTGGATTCGGTCAGAGGGCTTAGACACAAAGGAGGAAGACCCCTCAACACCGGGGCTGCCCTCCAATACGTCAGAGACAACGTCTTTACAAACTCCTCCGGAAGTAGGCGCTATCAAGGAGTTCCACAGATGTTGATCCTGCTAACTGGGGGGAGATCTTTTGACAATGACACCGCTCTGCTCTCAAAGCAGTCTGGTGTTTGACTTTGAATTGGAACCAGAGCTTGATGGAGGAATGCAGAGATTACCCTACCAGTAATTGGTGTCTTGTCAGGTCAACGAACCCTTCCTTGCAAAGCAAATTAGTCGCGTGGAAGCTTGACATGACAGACGTGGAAACCAACTGTACTTAAGTATCAAACACTGTTTCCATGACTTCAGTGTCCTTTTCATCAATCGAGAGTTTAAAAATATGTCATTTATTGTCATTTTGAGTATGTCCAGGTCTGATTTGCTTGTTTTGACGACGTACCAATATGTTCATCTAGTTTCCATTTGAAAAACCACAGAACATAGTGTACTTTTCGAGTTTTAAATTTTGTTTCTCTTTTTGTTGAAACTGCAAAAGGTGTGATACACGAAGGTTCAGTGCATAAGAATGCTTCCCTTCCTCTGGATTTGGAAAAGGCGATCTAAACTCATGTGGGATGAAAACAAGGGGACCCGTCACTGGTGTAGACCCAGAGCAGGGCAATCTTCACTGGACTCTGTGAAGCACATTGAAGATGCAAGATTTATGATTGTAGTGGTGGAAGACTTTACAAAGGTGAGAGCACCCTCCAAACGCTGGGGCTTGACTTGCAATTCGAGACCAAGCTTTAAACTCACGGAAGAGGTATCAAGGATTCCACTAGATGTGTCTGGTCTAACGGGGGTCATACAAATAGTCCCCGGACTGTGTCTTGAGAAGCACGGGAAACACTTATTGGTTAGATTGAACAGTATTACGTGAGATGCAATTATGAGCGATTACTCATCATGCTAGTTCTTGACCAGGTGTCCAAGATCTTACTGAAATGACAGTCTTGCTAGTAGCGGCCAGTTGATCCAACCATGAGGTGTTTAAGAGTGTTTTCTTCAATCTGATAGAACACAGTATGAACTGTAAAAAGGTTTTTGTCCTATCGAGAGGTTTAAGAAACTAGATGGATTGATTGCATGTTGGTTGTTAACTGTTGAACTTATGTGGGAAAAGTGACCCGACTGTAATAGTCAAACGTATGTTTCCTAGTTTGAAACACAAGAAAGGATTATGTGTTTGTGGATGATCCGGGTGTAGAACAGGATTTCCCCTAAAGGGCTTTGTTCCCACAATAGTGGAGAACAGTCTTACAACCTAGAAGTGGCTCATTTTCAGTTCACAGAGTTGATCCTAGTACTGGGGGAACTCTTGACAAAAGCCAGACCTTGCACTGTCAGAGGTAGGCACTATGTGGTAGATCCTAACACATGGTTGACATCAGAACTGAGGAAAGTTTCAGCCCGGTTGCTACAGGGTCTGAGTTGTGCCAACCAGTTCCATGAAAGCTGTCCAAATTTACAGCTTGAGGGCCACTCTTAAACACAGTGCGGTGAATAGACTTTTTTGACCAGGCTCTGATTGAGGGAACTGCAGAAGATATCACTGTCATAATGTGGTGTTTGTCTGAATTCACCGACCTTCCTGGTGCCAACACAATTATGTCTCGCCGTGGAAGCTGTTGCATTGACGACCGTGAACCACCAACTGTACTTGGTATGTTATCGAATATGTTTTATCTCCATTTTGCCATTTTTTCTTCGGTGATATGATAAACTGATCGATGAGGACTTTGTTCACGTGTCCGTGTGATGAAATGAGTTTTTTAAATAGAGCATGGTTCTCATGTTTTAGCCTAAATAGCGGCCAGTCTGACAGCCCATGAGTGTACTTTTAGCAGAGGTTTGACATTTTTGTCTTCCGTTTTTCAGTGGAAACTGCCAAAGGATTTGATCCTTCTGGAGGTTCAGATACACTAGGAATGCTTCTGCCATGCGTGAGTTTGTTGAGACAGTGGTGGATAAACTATGGGGGAAAACAAGGAACCAGCTCTGTGGTCCAGTAAGCAGAGAAGCAGAGGTACCTTCTATCTGAACCACTAAGACAAAGAGATGTTGTGATTCGGTCAGAGGCTAGACACAAAGGAGGAAACCTACTACAACGGGCTGCCCTCCAATACGTCAGAGACAACGTCTTTACAACTCCTCGAAGTAGGCGTATCAAGAGTTCCACAGAGTGATCTGCTAACTGGGGGGAGATCTTTTGACAATGTAGACACCCAGCCTCTGCTCTCAAGCAGCAGGCATCTTTGTGTTAGCATGGAACAAGGAACTCTGACAGTAGAGAGCTGCAGAAGATATCTATGAGCAGAGTTCTATCAGTGTCTGAGTTCTTGACTCCAGTGTCCAAGAACATGCTGTCCTCAGTAATGACACAGCTCTAGTGAGGCCCCCGTAAACCCAACAGTGACTGGTAAGAAAGCCAGTGTTTTCACCTCAAGATCATGTAGTCCACATGAATGTAAAAGTTCATTTCATCTAATACCAGACAGGTTAAAAAAATTATTGTATTGTGAATTGAGGTTAGGTAGTTTGACACCTCTGAACTTGGCTTGCGAAATTGACAGACTGTACCTAAATATGTACAACTCTATGTTTCCTAGTTAGGATAACCACAAGGAAGGATTTGTCTCTGTGGATCTGCCATGTAGTAGACGCCATCTCTGCATAGGGACTTTGTTCAAGACATAGTGGAGACTGAGTGGGTGAAAAAAGACCGGCCAGTATGTCTACAGCTGAGATCTACCTCGTCCAGTTCACTGAACACTTCCCAAACAAGCCAGGAGGCCACTGTCAAGTTTGACACAAAGGGGAAGAACCCAATGGTTTACCTCTCAGATCATGATAGGAAACGTCTTTCACGGCTCTGTAAGTCGACTCGCCGAAGAGTGCCACAGATCAATATTGCATAGTGGTGGAAGATCTTTGGAAGGTTGACTGCACTTTGCCTTGGAAACAGCTGGTGTCTAAATTGTTTCAATTGACCAAGGTTCCTGATGTGAGGAAACCAGAAAGATATCCCAGACCTCTGATGGTCCGATGTAGTGAACTGGATCTCGCTGACTCCTGTGTCCAACAAAATTGTCGCCGGGAAGCTGTGGTACATTGACGAGCCGTGACCACCACGTACTGTAGTTATCTGACACTGTTTACACATGCGCAAGTCTATTCCTACATGTCAGGTTGAGAAAAGGAAGATCCTCACCGTGTCTTTCATATAGAAAGTAGGGCTTGCTGAAGCAGCGTATGTATTGCCAAGCCTAAATAGCAAGGCGTTGAATCTTAGCATTGAGTACACTTCTGCAGAGGTTGCATTTTGCTTTGCATTTGACTCAGTCTGAAATGAAGAGGAACTGAGAAGTTCCCATGGACCCTCACTAATGTGGTGTCTGTGATTCGATTCACCGACCTTTCCTGTGTCCAACAGCAATTAAGTCCCCGTGAGCTGTGATACATTGACAGCCGTGACCACAACTGTACTTGGTATGTTATCAGACACGAGATACCCAGTCCATTTTCACAATTAACAAAGGTGTTGTTCGTCTTTAAGGACTAGACAAAGGAGGTCCTCTTACTGGCTCACTCAATACCAGAGCAACGTCTTACAATCCTCAATAGCGCCATGAGTGTACTTTAGCAGAGTTTGACTTATGGGGGATCTTTGCAATGCCCCCCCCCACCGGCTGTGTCTTGCAACAGATCTTTCCAGTTAGAAACGCAAAAAGATGTTGTATACCATTCTGGTCTTCTGTCAGCATTATGCTTCCCTGCCATGCGGAGCTGTCCTGTAAGACAAGTGGTGGATGAAACTCAATGTGGGAGAACAACAACGGACGGGATCCTGTGGTCCATACAGCCTTAGACAGAGTAAACTTCATCTGAAACTTAAGACAAAGAGGATTTGTGGATTCGTCAGAGGGCTTAGACACAAGGAGAAGACCCTCAAAACGGCTCCCTCCAATACTCAGTATGAAGTCTTACAACTCCTCAGGAAGTAGGCTTCAAGGTTTCCAAGATGTTGAATCCTGCTAACTGGGGGAAGATCTTTTGACATGTAGACACCCAGCCTCTGTCTCAAAGCAGCAGGCATCTTTGTGGTTAGCATTGGATAGGAACTCTGACAGTAGAGGCTGCATGAAGATATCCATGAGCCGAGTTACGCTCTATCATGTCTGAGTTCTCTGACCTCCCAGGTGTCCAAGAACAGCTGTCCCAGTAATGAGCACAGCTCTAGTGAGGGCCCACGCTAAAGCCAACAGTGACTGTAAGAAGCCATTGTTTTCACCTCCAAGATCATGAAAGAACACAGCTTAACTGTAGAAAAGTCGTTTTCAGTCCATATCAGCCAGAGCAGGGATTTAAGAATCAATTACTGTCATTGTGAATTGATTGCAATTTATGACGGTTAGTTTCCACTGTCTGACTTTGCCTTGGGAACCAAGTTTTGACTCGAGCCCCTGTACCTAAATAGTCCTAATCTTATGTTTCCTAGTTTGAAAACCACAAGGAAAGATTATGTGTTCATTGCTGGATGGAATCCGATGGTAGTAGAACTGGATTCTCTGCTATGAGACTTTGTTCAACAGTAGTGGAGACACTGAGTGTGATGACAACAAGACCCGTCTCGTTGTCAGTCAGCAGAAATCCACTGTCCAGTTCACATGAATCACATATTTTCACAATAAGGCCAGATATTTTGCTCTTGCACTTCTAGTAATTTGAGGCACAAAGGGTGACCCTCAGACATGGTGTAGCTCTCAGTACTTGAGGGACAATCGTTGCACTGGCTCTGCTGGAAGCAGGCGTCTAGAAGGAGTGCCACAGATCCTAATATTGCTAAGTGGTGGAAGATCTTGACAGCATTGACGCACAGCCTACTGTCTCAAACAGGGTGGTGTTGGACTTTGCAATTAGAAAACAGGAAGCCTCTGAATTGGGGGAACTGCGAAGATATCCCAACGACCCCATTCAATTGGTGTTTCAATTCCGTGTGTCTGAATTCACCGACTTTCTGGTGTCCAACAGCAAATTTGTCCCGCCGTGGAAGCCTTTTGGTTCATTGACGAACCAGGAACCACCAAATGTACTGGTATGTTATCCGATACCTGTTTCTCCTCTTCTTAGTTTTCCACCTTCCAGGTTTCAAAAACTAATTAGAGTATTTGCACACTAGTGAGTCCACAAAGTGAGTAGGATGTGTTTTCCCTTTTCAAAATAGAAATGCAGGTTCTCATGCGTTTGGCCTAAAATAGTGGGCCAGTTGATCATTAGCCCATGAGTGTACTTTTAGCAGAGGTTTTGACATTTTTGTCATCCTGTCTTTTCTCAGTCGAAACTGCCAAAAGGGATATTGTATTCCTTCTGGATGGTTCTGATAGCACTAGGAATACCTTCCCTGCCATGCGTGAGTTTGTTGAGACAGTGGTGGATAAACTCAATGTGGGAGAAAACAAGGACCGCGTCTCTGTGGTCCAGTACAGCAGAGAAGCAGAGGTCAACTTCTATCTGAACGCACATAAGACAAAAGAGGATGTTGTTGATTCGGTCAGAGGGCTTAGACACAAAGGAGGTACACCCCTCAACACTGGGGCTGCCCTCCAATACGTCAGAGACAACGTCTTTACAACCTCCTCCGGAAGTAGGGGCTATCAAGGAGTTCCACAGATGTTGATCCTGCTAACTGGGGGGAGATCTTTTGACAATGTAGACACCCCAGCCTCTGCTCTCAAGCAGCAGGGCATCTTCGTAGTTGGCACTGGAACAAGGAACTCTGACAGTAGAGAGCTGCAGAAAATATCATATGAGCCGAGTTACGCTCTATCAGTGTCTGAGTTCTCTGACCTCCCAGGTGTCCAAGAACAGCTGTCCTCAGTAATGAGCACAGCTATAGTTAGGGCCACATCTATAACACCAACAGTGACTGGTAAGAAAGTCGTCTGTTTTCACCTTCGAAGAACAGGTTTATGAAACAATTATTGTTATTGTGAGTTTCAGTGGTTGAGGCTAGTTTCCACTCTCTGACTTTGCTATGGCAAGCAGTTGACGACTGTACCTAAATATGTCTCAAATCTTATGTTTCCTAGTAGTGAGACAACCTCAAGGAAGGGATTATGTGTTCTTGCTGGATGGATCCGATGGTAGTAGAACTGGATTCTCTGCTATGAGGGACTTTGTTCAAGCAGTAGTGGAGACACTGAGTGTGGATGACAACAGAGACCGTGTCTCAGTTGTTCAGTACAGCAGAGATCCAGCTGTCCAGTTCTATCTGAACACATACGCGGCAAAAGGCCAGATCCTTGACACTATCAGAGGTTTGAGGCACAAAGGCGGAAGACCCCTCAACACTGGTGTAGCTCTCCAGTACTTGAGGGACAACGTCTTCACGGCCTCTGCTGGAAGCAGGCATCTGGAAGGAGTGCCACAGATCCTAATATTGCTAAGTGGTGGAAGATCTTTTGACAGCGTTGACGCACCAGCCTCTGCTCTCAAACAGCTGGGTGTCTTGACTTTTGCAATTGGAACCAGAGGCTCTGATGTGAGGGAACTGCAGAAGATATCCCACGACCCCAGTAATCTGGTGTCTGTGTCTAAATTCACTGACCTTACTGGTTACCAACAGCAAATTATGTCCTCCATTGAAGCTGTGGTTATCAATGTAACCCAGGAATCATCAAGTGTAGTTGGTATGTTATCAGATACGGCATTCATCTAGTCCCAAAATCTCTTTCGTCCATTTTAGCTCTGGGAGTTAATTATACTAATAAGATAACAACCAATAACAATAAATCTTCATCTGTACATGTCAAGTGCGGTGGCATTGTGTATTCCCAGTTTTTAAAACTGTGGAAGCATGGTCTACATGGTTTTTACTTTATAATTGTTTACCATTGTAATTCATGATCATGAGTTCATATTTTTGTAGACTTTTTTTTCACTTGATTTTTCTCCCCTCCTGTTTTCTTAGTTGACATTGCCCTAATGATTCTTCTTTTCCTTTTCTTTTTTTGCTGATTTTTCTTGCTTGCACTACTAACAAATGTCCTGAATGTCATGTTTCAACATGTTGTACATATTAAAAGGGTTTTAGTTTAAACCAAATTTTAACCTTAACATGGTAATCTTGTCTGAGACTGCAGTCTTTTTTTAAGATATATATTTCTTTCTATTGCATACAGATGAGTATATATTTTCCCATTCGCATCAACTTTGTAATCCTAAATTAAATCTGTCATAACTTTCTTCTGTTCAAGTGATGGGAATATTTTGCCCACCATTCCAACACTGAGAACAATTAATGCTGAATATTGTACAATGTTATTAACAAACAAAAGGCTAACAAACAAAAAACATAAACCAATCACTGAAACCTTTATTCTGTCCTCATCATTACATGCAATTATTTACTGTGTTCATTTTAACTTTGTGGTAATCACAAATTACTTTTCGTATTCATTTCAAAACACTAAAATTGACTTTTCTAGTTATTGGTGAATTTTGAAGCTGATTGTAATTCTAAGGCCTGTTTTAAAGTACTGAAATACAGATGTTAACACTGATAGACATGTAATACCTGTGCACAGAATAGAGACATGGTGTAAGATTAAACAGCTTTGATTTCGCCAAGTTCTAGTCTTTAACCCCAAGCGATGACAGATTACACAAACACAGGCGATGAAGCCAAAACTAAAGCACAAGTGAACACAAAAAGCACACAAAACAGTGAACAAGATTAGAGGGAGAATGGGAGAGAGATAGGACTACTCCTTGAATATTCATAAAGTCAAATATACTTTGTCAGTCATAATAATAATTAGGCTTATTTGTCATTGAGACTTAGAAAAACCTTTTGGAGAGAACTGGTTCAGAGTAATATTTCGTTTAGAATATCTAAAAATGTAATCTAAAATTGAAGGTTATATTTATGTAATCACGTCTGGAAGAAAAACATTATGTACAAAATGACTTGGAACAAATTTTCTATTCTCCATGTTATCAAGCCAAAAAGTTCATTAAAAGCCATCTATTAAAAGGCTACCAGACATTGATATGGTATTTCTTTTGTAATTTCCCTCTGACATTTGGTATGATTTCTGAACAAAGCATTAACATCACTTTTTTCTGTCCATTTCAGCTGAGTCACAAGGACCCCGGAAAGATATTGTATTCCTTGTTGATGGATCTGATGGGGTTGGACGCGAATTCGCCATCATTCAAGAGTTTATCCGCAGGGTCGTGGAGAGTCTAAATGTCGGCGAGAGTAAGATCCAAATTGCCGTGGTCCAGTATGGAGACACCGCTCAGGCTGACATGTACCTGAACACACATACAACCAAAGAAGGTGTTATGAATGGCATTACGCAAATGCGCCAGCGAGGAGGCCGGCAACGTAACCTGGGTCAGGCTTTGCAGTTCGTCAATCAGGATGTTCTCACAGAAGCACGAGGTAGCAGGAAGCAAGATGGTGTACCCCAATTTGTGATCGTTGTGTCCGCTGGACCATCTACAGATGATATCAGTCGTGCAGCAAATTCCCTTAAACAATCCAGAGTCCTTCCATTAAGCATTGGAACCAGGGATGTTAATCCTAAGGAGTTGCAAGTGGTGTCGTATGTGTCCAATTTTGCCTTCACTGTAGATGATCTCCCTGGTCTGTACAGAGTCCAAGAAAACATAATCAACACTATCACTGAGTTGTCAGATGATGACATTGAGAGCATGAGACCAGAGTTCTCAACATATGAAGGTAATTTGACTCATTTTTGTTTAAAAATGTGTCTAAACACAGTCCAACATATCACCTTTACATTACTATAGACTTGAAGGGACATTTGATGGTCTAGGAAGGAATAATTTATTCTGTATATGATAATTAAGACTGGAAAGATGTTTGTACAGCTCCCATGTGTAACTCCTGTTATTACATACCTGTAGTAACCTTGTTACTGTGCTTGCGTGCTTTTTTTGTGCAGTAATCTCACCAGCAGGACCACCTACAGGAGGGGACAAGAGGGATGTCGTGTTTCTAATTGATGGCACCACGGCAACACGTAGTGAATTTCCTTCCGTTCGTGAAATGATAAGAAGAGTTGTGGAGAAGATGGATGTAGGCATGGATAAAGTCAGAGTTTCCGTGGTGCAGTACAGTGATGAACCAAAGCTAGAATTCCTTCTGAATGAACACTCCACCAAAAATGAGGTGAGGCAGGCTGTGATGAAACTTCGAAACAAAGGAGGGAATCGTCTGAACACAGGTCGTGCTATTGAGTGGGTTTCCAGAAACATCTTCCAGCGGTCGGCAGGAAGCCGAATTGAGGAAGGTGTGCCTCAGTTCCTCATTGTAGTTACAGGTGGAAAGTCTACTGATGATGTATCTGAATCAGCCTACCAACTTAAGCGAAACCAAGTAGCACCACTGGCCGTTGGTTCAAGAAATGCAGATCCAGATGAACTGAGACAGATTTCTCTAAAACCAGAGCTTGTATATACAGTTGATAGTTTCCAACAGCTTCCAGGAGTGGAGTCACAGATCTTAAATTCTGTCAAAACAATATCCACAGCTGATATCATCAGTAGTATCGGCAGCCTTCCCACTCCAGTGGATGATGGTAAGAAATTTCAAGGTTTAAGTTGAATTAATTTGTGCAAAACTATTATGTACTGTTTACATTATTTGCTTTTTAGATTTTTTCACTTTCATTACAATAGTGGTGGAATGTAAAAAAAGAAAAAAAATGCATCAGTCCAATTACATTCTTTCTTTCTTTCTTTGTTATGCTTATTATTGCAGTCAAACTGGATCTTGGGGAAAAGGACATTATCTTCCTTATTGATGGCTCAGATAATACAGGTCCTGTCGGGATTGCTCATATTCGTGACTTCATCCTCAACATTGTCCAGCAACTCGATGTACAGCCTAATCAAGTGCGTGTGGCTCTTGTTCAGTATGCAGACACTATCCAAACAGAGTTCTCGCTCAACTCGCACAACAACAAGAAATCTGTTATATCTGCAATCAAAAGACTTCGTCAGATCGGTGGACGGTCATCAGATTTGGCTGATGCCATTGAATATGTCCTACGAAATGAGTTGCAGCAATCTGCTGGCCTTCGTCCGTCCGCATCCCAGCATCTTGTAGTTCTCACAGGTGACCGTTCCTCCCAAGATGTTTACAGCTATGGACCTCGTCTTAAGGACTCGCGGGTCAACTGCATCGGCATTGGAACTGGTGGTGCTGACAAAAGGCAGCTTACCCAAATTGCCACATCCTCAGGTGATGTTCTTCAGGTTCCTTCATTCCCTGGCCTGCCAGCAATACAGGAGTCATTTATTGCCAGGCTGAGTGGGATTACGATTCAACCTACGCCACCAAGTTACGTTCCTAGTAAGTTATACAGAAATTTACACATATTACAAATACTAACAAGATAATAAACAAATGTTATGGTTATGGTCTAAAACATCTTGTCTATGTCAAAATACAGTACGCATATGTTTCAATGTATCACAATTTTCCTTCCTTTACCTGAAGGTTTACCTCCACCTAAAAAGGCTGATATAGTGTTTTTGGTGGATGGCTCCATTAATTTTGGCCGGGACAAATTCAAACAAGTGATGGGATTTGTCAGCAACCTAGTTGATCTGTTCTTCACCGAGAGAGACAACCTGCAGATTGGTCTGGCACAATATGCAGCAGATGTGACCGATGGTTTTTACTTGAACACCTACAATGACAGAGAAGCCATTCTGGAAGCCATTGAACAAGTGGAGTACAAAGGTGGACGTAGAATCAACACTGGTGCAGCCATTCGCCATGTTCAAGATGTTTACTTCACCAAAGAAAGGGGCAGTAGGGTGGATGAAGGCACTCCGCAGATCCTTATGGTTATCACTGGAGGACGCTCAGCTGATGACAGCAAAACAGCAGCACTTGGTTTGAAGAGTAAAGGTGTGAGAGTCTTTGCTGTGGGTGTGGGAAACATTCAGAATGAATTGGAAAACCTTGCAAGTGAGTCCTCCACTGTGGCTCGTGCAAGTAACTTTCAAGAACTCTCAGAGCTCAATGAGCAGATCTTGGGGACTTTGGATGATGAAGTAAAGGGAAGGCTGTGTACTGAAGGAACGGATAAAAGTAAGAGAAATATCAGTATTACTGTTTAGTTTGTAACTTTTCAGAAGTTTTCTGTGTCTAATAAAAACAACCTTGCTCTGTTTTACAGCCTGCAGCATTGAGGTGTTGGTAGGATTTGATGTGTCTGCCCAGGACATCTTCAGAAGTCAGACCAACCTCCAGAGCAAGATGGGTGCCATTCTCCAGAGGATTTCCAAAGTGGAATCTATCAGTTGCTTATCTGGGCAGACTCCCTCAGTGCAAGTGGGCATGCTGGCCATGGACTCTGCCTCTGAGCCAGTCCATTTAGACTTCACAGAAAATGCGAATGAGCTGTTTGGGGACTTTAGAGCCCTGCAAAATCGTGGTCCCTTTGTGCTCGATGGCAAGACAATCTCAGCTTACACCAATAGATTCAAAACCAGACAAGACAACACTGTCAAGGTTGGTTTCTGAACTAAGTGTTCTAGCTATTATCTGCCAATGTCTGGGTGTAATGTACAAAAATGAGAAAGTGAGTTGCATTTTTCTTCTCGTACACTTAAGGTTGTCATCCATTTGACTGATGGCCTTGACGCCCCATATGCTGAAATGAAGAGACGAGTTGAGGAACTTCGGATGTCAGGTAAAAAGATGAAAGCATGCAATCTGCACCCAGCATCTACCCTCTGTGAAGTTATGACAGTGCCACATTAAGAACTACTAAGTGAGGATAAATGTGTTTCTGAAATCCCTGCAAAACAGGTGTGCACAGTTTTATCCTGGTTGGGCTGGAGAGAGTGCCGAAATTCGAGGAGGCTACGCTGCTTGAATTTGGTCGTGGCTTCAGGTACACTAGACCTTTACGACTGAATATCATGGACTTGGATTATGAACTTCTGGAAGAACTGGTAAGTACTTTTGACTCATCCCTAAAATATCTAAAACACTGTAAATATATCTTTTCCATAAACTACTGTCTTTTTATGTCCTTTTTTTTATTATTTTTTTTTTGTTACACAGGACAATATCGCTGAAAGGGAGTGTTGTGGAGTGCCATGCAAATGTACTGGTACCAGAGGTGACAGGGGAGGAGTTGGACTGCCAGGGTTAAAGGTATCTTAAAAAAAAAAAAAATCATAGAGCTTTCATTTCTAAGTCCTTAAATGTTTGCTCATTTCTTTTATTATTTTTTGTCGTTTAGGGAGGTCCAGGATTGCCAGGAAGCCAGGGACATCCTGGAGATGAAGGTGGACCTGTAAGTGTTTGGTCCCAGTCTGAAGCCTTAGATGTGTTATACCTTCCTATTGCATGCCTTATGTAACTTCCTGCTATATCTTATTGCCTGTATTCTCTAATTACAGGGAGAGAGAGGTCCTCCTGGTGTTAATGGAACTCAGGGTTTCCAGGGATGTCCAGGACAGAGAGGTGTCAAGGTAAAAATATTTATCATTGCACTTGTTATTGTAAAATAAGAATATAACCTTTGTAATATAATGGTGTAACACACTGTGAATCTTCTTTTCAGGGCTCACGTGGATACTCAGGAGAAAAGGTGAGTGTTTATCTTTTTGAAAATCATTATTAGATAACGTTGCCGTACAAAAAGGCTAACCATCAGTTATCTAAACCTCTGCTGCCTTGTTTCAGGGTGAATTTGGAGAGATTGGGCTGGATGGCATCAATGGAGAAGAGGTGTGTCCCCTGTTTTCAGTCATTCAATCCACAAGTTACACAACACATAATATGGGATTTTGTACCATTTTTCCATGTCTTTGGCTATTGGACAATATTTCTGGTATGTTTTAGGGCAAAAGTGGAGTGGCCGGTGCTCCAGGGGACAGAGGAAACCCTGGCAGAAGAGTGAGTGACTATTTAGTTTTGGTATTTTATTCCTACCTTTGTATCTTTGCTCTGTTTTACTGGTTTATAACTGTTTTCTATTTTTAGGGTCCTAAAGGAGCCAAGGGGCAAGCAGGAGACATAGGAGAAGTGGGAATCAGAGGAGACCCTGTTAGTATTTTTGGACATTTGTTACATTTATTGTGTTCTATATTTATTGCATTACTTGTTAATTGCATCAAATGTTTTTAAAGTTGTGTAAATAAAGTATTTAAAAAGTGAAAGTCAGAGGAGACTCTGTTACTAACCGGCATTTATAAATTTCACCAACTTGTTTTTCTTTACATATATATTTTCTGTATATGTTTATGATGTTTGAATGTAGCAGAAGTTTAAACACTAGTTTATTTTTAATAGGGAGCAAGCGGACAAGATAACAACCAGAGAGGACCCAAAGGAGACCCCGGTGACGCTGGACCAGCGGTAATGTCTTCTGAGCTTGTTATGCTGTTATTGTTGTTTTATTTTATTTTGTGTGTGTGTGTGTGTGTGTGTGTGTGTGTGTGTGTGTGTGTGTGTGTGTGTGTGTGCGCGTGGATGGATGTCTTTATTTCTCTCACTGGAATTTTTGTTCTGCAATGTTAGGGAGAACCTGGTGAGGACGGAACTCAGGGAGCTGGAGGTGAAAGGGGAAGAAAGGTAACCAAGCTTTAGTACGATTACCATCTTTTCTTTTCAGAATTGCTGTACTTGTTTTTTGTTAAACCTTTTTTTTTTTGCTTCTACTTCATAAGGGATCCGATGGCAGAAGAGGCTCACCTGGGCAACCTGTAGGTGCCTTTATAGTGATAGCATAATTTTTTTTTAATACTCAGTAACTCTTATGGAAGTAACTAACATTGTGCTGCTTGCATGACATTAAAGGGAAATCCTGGAAGACCGGGAGCTGATGGTGTGCAGGGAGAGCCTGGTGTTGGAGGATCTAGAGTAAGTTTGACAGTCTTTTTCCAGTTCCCCAGTCGTATTTTTTGTTTTTCGTTTTTTTTGACAATATCAGGCTCCAGTCTGCACATACACTTGCCAAATACCATTGTATGCAGTATTTGTATATCTATAAATGTGACACTGGGTTTGTCTTTTTCAAGGGTCCATCAGGACCAAATGGTGCACCAGGGCCCAGAGGTGAAGATGGGAACCCCGGACCTAGGGTGAGTGTACATTTCTAAATGTACTTCTTATGTATATGTATGTATTTTTCATGTATATTTTCAAGTATAACATTCTGAACTTAACTTTAATGTTTGAATGCTTTATTGTTTAGGGCCCAGGAGGTATCCCAGGTCCTGCTGGAGAGAAAGGTAGAAGAGGACCTCTGGGTCGCAAGGTACTGACTGGGATGTAATTTGGCATGGCATTTGGTTTTCCATAACAGCCTTGTTTCCTTTATAAACACACTGGCCTAGGATGAGCTCTCTCGCATTACTGGACACACAGCTGGTCTGTTTGAGCAAACATGAAAGAGCACTAAGGAATTATTAAGACCTTGCCTTTGGAATTTAGCTAAACGTATGGAATCTGACCTGCCTTTGTCTCATTCTTTGTCATATGTCTGTGTCTTCGTAGGGAGAGCCAGGAGATCCAGGACCTAAGGGTGTCATCGGACCCCTTGGCCCCATTGGAGAGCCCGTAAGAATAACAGCCTATCTTCTTTGCATGCACCCTTACTATATGTAAAACTGATGAAAAACGTTTTTAAAAAATCTTCACAGCAATTAGCCTCACTTGGTTTTGTCAAACTGATTATTGAATAATTAGAAGAGAATATGTTGGCAGCAGAACTAAAGACCTTCTACCAGGATCACGCTGCAAGTTAGAAAAACAATTTCCATCCATTATTGTCGTGGCTTATGTGTCTAGGAAAGTATGTGGTGTGTTTAAACAGGGAACTGATACTTGTGTTTGCTTTTAAGTATTTCTGTATTTCATTCATTCAAGCCTGAATGGCGCCATAACATTACATAGGATCCCATATCAGTGCTTATGACTGAAGGGGAAAAAGAGGACGGGAGGATGTCACTTCAAGACTGTGCAGAGCTGATTAATAAGCCTTTAAAATTTATTTTCTTATCTTCTTCATAGGGTGAAGATGGTAGAGATGGCATCGGTTTTCCAGGGCCTGACGGAAGAAAGGCAAGTGATTTCTGACATATTGTGTTTGGTGAACTGATAATTGAAGACATGTGTAATCAAAGATGCATGTAACTTTGATATGCAGTTACACACAATAATAATACTATTAACTAGGAATAATGATAGTAGGAATGCTATAATGAAGTGACACCATTGCACAAATTCAAGTGTGCTGAAAGTTTTTTTCTTCTTTGGAATCTGGACTTCCAGCACCTTGACAAAGACTCGGCCAGGTTGAGCGGTAGACCTCCTACAGATACTAATAATACTTAAAATATGTGTGAATTTTTCTTTACAGGGCGATACCGGTTTCCCAGGATTTGCAGGACCCAAGGTAATGGAAAACACTAATTTTTAAAGTTATATTTTATTTGCGGTTGCAGAATAAATACTGTGTTGTAGCAGTAGATCATTTGCATTTATCCATTTTTTTGTTTGTTTTTACAGGGAGCAGCTGGGGACCCTGGCACCCCAGGTGGACCTGGACCCAGAGGAAATCGTGGACAGAGGGTACGTTTTTGAGTCGCCCAGTTAGATGTGGTACAATAATAGATTCTATGATAATTCACAATCCTCACACTTTTCTTACAAAAACATTTATAATGTCTTTTTTATGGTTGAAATATAGGATATATATAGAGCATGCATTCTCAGCTGCGAGTGACTTGCTCATTAATGTCGTATTTGAGGAGTTTTAAAGTCAAGATCTGCGTTGAACAACTGACAGATGAATGAGATTTAAAAAAAAAAAAAAAAAAAAAAGGTATTTATTATCTCTTGTTTGCTGTTAATTATTTTCAGGGGGTCTCTGGGAATCCTGGCATTCCTGGCCAGAAGGGAGAGGTTGGATATCCTGGACCATATGTAAGCATCTTCAAAGTCTGCTCTTAATTGTTGAGCAAATTCCACATCAGTGACATGGTGCCACCACAGCAGAACATGTTTATGTAGGATTCACAATTTACAGCTCACTTTTATGAGGTTGCAAAAAGTCATGTAAATTAAAAACTGAATGTATACATAAAAATAAAAACATTGTGACAGTGGTCAGCGTTCATCCATCCACCCATCCATCCATCCATTCATCCATCCATCCATCCATCCATCCATCCGTCAGCTCTTAAATAACATCTCTATTCTCTCATAGGGTGCCAAAGGACCAAGAGGACCCGGTGTTGTGGTATGCTTTTTTTTTTTTATCTAAATTTGACTGAAGCAATACAGAAAAACTCATGCTACTCATTTTTGAAGATTACAGAGTTCTTCACATTTCTCTTTCTCTCCCCTTTTAGGCCTGCGACCTTGTCAAGAAGATAAGAGACAACTGTCGTACGTATAATTTAAAAAACTTTCTTTAACTTTAAAAAATGGATTAAGCTCATTTATTGTGTGCTACGAATAAATGTCTTACACTGATTTTCTTTTTCTTTTTACCAGCTTGCTGCTATGGTAAGTGCAAATAAATAAGTCTATTCAATAGAGTAATTAAATCACATATTAATTTCATGACTGTGCGTGTACTGTAGTTGCTAATATGCAGAGAACCTTTTGTATGTGCACACCTTTAGGTAAACAGGAATGCCCGCTCCTCCCCACTGAGCTGGCCTTCGCCCTGGACATCTCTCAGGGAGTTAACCGTGCAAACTTCAACAACATGCGTGACACCGTCCTGCGCCTGGTCAAAGACATCACCATCACCGAGAGCAACTGTCCGAGAGGAGCTCGAGTCGCTTTGACCCTGTACAACAGCGAGGTGACCACTGAGATCCGGTTTGCTGACGGCATGAAGAAACGCGCCCTGGTGGAGCACATCGAGGGCCTGCAGATCCCACAGAACAACAAACCTCGCAGCCTGGAATCAGCAATGAGCTTCGTGGCCCAGAACACCTTCAAGAGGGTGCGCAGCGGTTTCCTCATGAGGAAGGTGGCCGTATTCTTTGTTGGCGCGCCAGTCACTCAGACACAGCCGATCACAAACGCAGCTCTCCGCCTCCATGACGCTGGAATCGCCTCGCTGTTCTTGGTCACACGTGAGGACAGAGCACTTAGCAGAGCACTGCAGGTAAAAGACAACAACGTAAAATAGAAATTTCAGTAAATAGAATAAATAAACATTATCTCAGAGCCGCTCTCTGTCTTCATTCTTTGTTTCTGCTTCCCTACGTACAACAGGTCAACAACACAGCACTGGGCCAGGTGATTGTCCTTCCTAGCGCTGGAAGTTCACAGTACAATTCAGTCCTCAATAAGGTTATGAGCTGCCACGTCTGCCTAGGTAAGAGCTCTGTGTGTGTATTAATATTTATCTTATTGTTTTTATTTTTACACATTATCTTTGGTTTTTATCCATATTTTATTTCCTCATAGATGCAAAAGTTGATTTATTCTTTTTTTTTGTTTTGAGTAGATTCAACACAATCTACTCTGTAAGTGGGAAGAAGGAGAAAATTTAGCATTTGTTTTTTCCATTTAACAAGTTTTTGCATTGCTAGATTTTTATTAGTAAATTTGGATCCAATGCAACTTATTTTTAAACATTACACAAAAAAAAAAAAAAAATCAGTTTAAGCCAGCTGAATGATCCCAGTGCAGCCTTTGATGAATACAAATACACAACCTCTGATTTTTATCCCAGATACCTGCTCTCCGGACCCAATGTGCGACTACGTGCCCCCAGCGGCCGGCCGAGACAGGAGGTCTTTCACCTCAGACGTGGACATTGACATGGTTTTTGTAATGGACAGCTCTGAGTCTACCTACCCGTCCGTGTTCACTGAGACCAAACGCTACATAGCTCACATAGTGGAGCAGCTTCATGTCTCCGCTGACCCTGTGTCATCACCCCACCACGCCAGAGTGTCTGTCATCCAACAAGCACCTTATGGGTTCCTCCTCAACAAAACTGGCTCCCCCATCCACGTGGACATCGGCTTGACCGACCACCGCTCAGCTCAGGATATTGTCAAATTCCTGTTGGAGAAGACGCCCCAGTTAGAGGGCGGCCGTGCGCTGGCTGCGGCTATCGAGTCGACGGTGGAGCAGGTGTTTGAGAAGGCGCCTCTGCATCGCGATAAGAAGGTGCTCATGCTGTTTGTGACAGGAAGCGTGGAGGAAGAAGAAGAGCAGCTGGTGCGCGTTGCCACTGAGGTCAAATGCAGAGGCTACTTCGTGGTCATCTTCGGCGTGGGCCAAGGACTGAGCGCCAGGGATGCTAGTGTCTTGTCCCGCATGGCCAGCGAACCTTCAGATGTCTTCTTCAAGCGGCTGGAGAGCATCTCACACTTTTATGACAAACACATCCAGACATTCGCCCAGCTGATGCCCAAGTATATCAGCAGTAAGTTTGTGATAAATAGCAGTCATCAATTTAAAATGCTGTTTTGTTTTCTTCTTTATGTAACATTTTTAATGAGTGTCATTATATGCATCGCTCTATCTTACCGTGTTCCACCTTACTTTGCTTTTACAGTTGAAAATGCTTTCTACATGTCACCTGAAGTCTCCCAAAACTGCAAGTGGGTGCAGAGTGACCAACCACTAAAGAGACCCTTCGTGCCTTCATCCCAACAGCCGGAGTAAGCTTTGTGATGTTCTTTTTGTCTTTACACTTGTTGCTCCGTGTCCTCGATGGTTTCATTCAAACTGTCTTTTACATTAGTAGGAAACATCCGAACGATCCTCAAAATCAACAAGCAGCTCATCCAAGGAAACACAAAGGTAGGATTGTGTATTTGCTAAATGAACTTGAAAATAATCAGCACTATTGTTGACACCATGCATGGCTGGACCAGGTAACATCTATTGTTACATTCATTGCACATTTTTCTAACCTTCGCGCCTCCATCCCTCAGATTCAGAGGAGCTGCACGTCTCTAACGTCACCTCGAGCAGCCTGAGATTGCACTGGAGCAGAGCAGACCCTAAGCTGTTTGTGTACTTTGAGGTGGTGGTCACACGGCTGCGTGACCACGCCCTGGTGCTGAAGACCAACGTGTCGGGCACAGAGATTTCTGTGGACAACTTGGAAAGTGCTCAGACATATCACGCCGTAGTCACAGGACACACAGCGGACGGTCAGATCGTCTCCACCCGCAAAGGCATCATGACGACCAGTGAGTCTGCAAACACACCTGCAGTCAGTAACACATAACGACAAAGTGAAAACAGGTTGTAGACACAGTATTCAGATTCTTATCCCGGTTTGGATTCTTGGTTGAGTCTGTGGTAGCCGAATGATATGAGGCCCAATTTCACTTTAATACATTTAAAATTAAATATAGAACATCGTAGAGAATCCAACATAGTGGAAGTCTGTTTTCTAATTACTGGAGTCACTCACTCTGCGGAATAACTACGTAGAATCATTTTCTATCTGCAGACTGTTGACTAGTGATGTTCGATACCACTGATTTCCTTTCTGATCTGATACTGAGTAAAATTCAGGCTGGTTTCCTCTGTACTAATATGTCTGGTAAACCTAAAAGAAAGTAGCTCATAGCTTCATAAAGAACACAGGAGTCATTTATGTATTTTAAACTCTGAAGTGTATTGAGGTAGTGGCCTCATTTACTTTATAGCCGAGCTGATACAACAACAGAAAAACCAAACAGACACACTAAAAAAATAAGTTAATGATAAGATCATTAACGTAAATAATTGTTTAACTATTAGGAACTACTATAAAATGAAACCTTTCATCTTAATTGTGACCCTGTTCTCTCCTCTTTTGTCCTCCTCATCATAAACGCCTCATATTCTGTGTTGTGGTTTAACCTGAGGTGTTTCACAAGGTTTGTTGTGTTTCCACAACTCAGTAGTTTAGTTACTTTCTCCTGTGTTCCTATATTACCTCCAGTGACTGAAGTATCCAAAGTATCAATATTTTGATTTGAGAATCGATTTTAGAGCATAAAGACCTGGTATCGAAGGTATTGATATTTCAGTATCGATCCACACATCACTACTGTAAACTCCTCAACAACTGGGAATGCTACACACATTTTACATTTAAAATCTGTGCAACTTCAAGCTTTGTTTAAATTTAGATAAGAACGCCGACTTCAAGCAGCAAACAGGTCACACACTCCATTGTTGCAGGCGCTCTGTGAACTCTCGTTTTACTTCACAGAAGCAGCAGAGCAGAAGCCAGCCAGCCACGTCATCAGTACTGTTAATACCACACCACTGGATAAACCAGAAACTGGTGAGTGACCGTGAACAAACATGTGTGTCTGTATGCCGTTGAGTTTCAAAAAGAGAAGAAACACTGGAGCGGTAACTAAAAGCCGTATCAGTGTGTTGTGCTTGGCTTGGTTTCCTAGGAAGTGTGTTCGGAAATTGTTCGTAAGCATAAATTGCTTTGCTGCAATGTAGCTGGACTATTACACAAATGTGTTATTAATCAACCATGTGCCAAAGTATATTGAAAGTCATTCAGGAAAATCTCAAACTCTTGAGTGAATTGGGTTGTGAATTAATTCAAAAGAGGTTTAAATAAATTGTAGAATTCTGAGAACTCTTTCTGCCCTCTTTTCTCTTTTTGAGAACTTTTTCTCAAAACTCTACGGTTCCCCTTGTTTAAACCCTGTTTGTATCACCATGACCTGGATGACTGAGGCACGTTGTAAGTTAAACTCCAGGCTGAAATATCTGTGTCACTAGGTAGACGACTGTATCGCTCAGTGTTTATATACTGTTTAGCTCCAAGAAACACTGACAAAGATTTAAAGAATGCATATTTGTTTTAGGAGTGAAGCCTTTCAGCTGCTCTGCTTATAAAAGGCACAACCACGTTACTAAGACGTGAGAACATCTGTATGGGCTGTAGCTTTATGACAGTTTCCTTCCCTACAATCATACAGCTGTTAATGTATAAATCATTTAGTTTGAACTAATTTAATGAGTGTTGGTCTTTCACATTTCAAGATGAGCCTGAACCCAATACTTACTGTAACTCTGGTTTTCACAAGTAGGACAGAAGGAAGCATTTCTCGTGACGTTGTAGGGGATGTCACGTACTGTATCATGTATACAGTAGATAACGTGGACCGTGCAGCCTTGAACTTTCCAGATGACTTAAATGAACTAACGCACTAAATGTAGTTTTAACTAACTTTTCAATTCACCTTTAAAATGAGTTAATCCTCTTTCATTCTACTCACAACTTTTAATTCTTAAATGCAGAATCTTCTAATAATGCACTGATGATGCCCCCCCCTGTTTAGTGTAGGAACACGTTAAACGTAGCTTCTTTTCCTCTGTACAAAGACTCATGTGACTCCATAAGAACAGCCCAAAGCTTCTAATATGACTTTTTTTTTTTTTGTACCTGCAACTTTTTAACCAAACACAATATCTGCTGTATAGTCTCTTGTAGTTGATCATTCGTTCCTAACAGAAACTCATCCTCTCTCTCTCTCTGTTCTCCACCACTGCTCTCTTCCTTGTTTTCTTTTGTTTTGTTTGCATGTTCTAGTTAATGAACTCACAGACCCATGCTCACTTGACTATGACCCCGGAATGCCGTGCAAAGACTATCAGGCTAAGTGGTTCTTTGACAGAAAGAATGGGTTCTGTACGCAGTTCTGGTATGGAGGTTGTGGAGGCAATGAAAATAGGTTCGACTCTGAGGCCCTCTGCTTGAAAAACTGCATGAGGTCAGGTAAGTGTCCCAGTTGCTCCCAGGATCATTGCAGGAATGTTCTGCATTCATCACACGCTTCAACTCCAGGTCCAAAGCTTTTCTGATGGCTGTCGAATCCTACCTATCCACACCTAGACTGTGTGAATATTAATGGCAGAATAGCTCCTCTAAAGTGAAGCCAGAGCAAGTAGAGCTCTCCCTGGTGGCTGGAGGCTGCAGTAGATGTCATAAGCTCCACCTCCTCATGGTTTCCGTCATTTCAAGTAGTTAATGTAATGTTGATGCACGTTCAAGTGGAATTTGTTTTGGATAAGTTTTATTTGATGCTATAGAAACAGGATGCGACACAATGGCGACCACCAGTTGCTATGGGATTGTGAGAGTTGTAAAAACAAGTTTTAATGCAAGGAAGTGGAGATGCGTTGTCCATATTTATATACAGTCTATGTAGGCATCAGCTGTATTTGGTATTTAAAGAGCAACGGTGGTGTCTTCTCCTTCTCAAAACCAAGACAGAAATGCATTATTATACACAGTAATGTGTTATTGTGAGGGGCTGATTACAAAGACCCGTGACCAACAAAATACATTTTTGCTATTTTATCTTTTGACTGTGAACTTCCAGTTGCACATCTGCTTCCGTTGACACTGTGGAATAAGTTTCATTCAGTAATAAATGCAGCCAACAGTGAATGAAAATATCCTGATCTGGATAAAGATCGTTACCTCCAGAGAACCCGTCTTTTATCCAAGACTAATAGTAAAACTGTCTTGTGTGAAGGAGAAGAAAAGTAACCTGTCACTGTGAAACCAATTTGACACAAATAATGGAAAAAGTCCTGCTGCATTCCTGAAACTGATGACATAGCTCCCTGCTTCACGCTGAAACCACATTTATTTATTTTTCTTGTTTCCACAGAGCCAGAGCCTCAGCCAAAGGTGCAGCAGGTCGAGCAGGTGGAGATCCTCCCGTTGCCTGGTGAGGGAAACACGGATATGTTTCTGCATGCATACGATGATACACTTCCTTAACGTTCTTTTAAGATGCAACTGACTGTGATGTGGGTTCATGCTGTGCAAAAGTATAGAAGAACGTGCTTCCCTCTCGGCCTGTTTCAAACATGCAGATCAACAGCAAAACCTCCTTTAATTCAAGGCTTTTAATGCTGAATAACTACTTCTTTGTATTAAACGGCGCTGCCCCTAAGATGATGTAGATGGCGGATGGAACAAGTAACGAGCCGAACATGGGAAAATGAGAACGTTGTGCTTTTGTTAGAGGAGCAGGCCAAGTCGTAACCACAGGGAAAATGAATGGAAAGCCTTGTTCTAGGGTTCATTGTTTCCCTGGCAGCAGCCTTCATACAGACACCAGTTAGTCAGTAAACGGGCAAAACTCTGCTTTAAACCAAAAGTACTATATCTCAGGGTTATGGAAAAATAAATGAGCATAATGACGATGTTAAGCTGGAAGTGATTTGGTTAGTTAACGTTCTTACACTGATTCATACAACGCACAACAAAAACAGGCCAAAGCTCAATACTCATCAGCCGCCATTACTCATCATTATATATAATTATTACCACTTGTTAGTGTTAGTATTTAAAGTGTAATTTAGCATATTATTCCCCATGTCCTCTGGTTGTACTTGTACATGTATTCCTCTTGCTTTTATGTTTTTCTATTGTATAATCTTACATATGGCCTATGGTTCTATATTCAAGGTTCTTTATCACGGTTCAGGCTGAGAAATGGCTTCTATTATGCAAAGATTCACTCAGTAGTTCTCATAAAAATGTGCAATACATGTGTGCACACATGTGCAACATTGTGCAACACAAACAATGGGAATAATTGTGTGAGGTTTGCAATAACAGTGACTTATTATCATGTCATGTTAGTGTTTTAGACTCATTTTTTACATTTACTTTATCTTTTTATTTGTGTTTTTTATCTACGACACCTTTTAACTTTATTCTGTTCTGTTTCTTTCCAGTGACCTCTACCACCACAGACATTTGCCAGCTTCCTAAAGAGGAAGGAACTTGTGCCAAATTTGTCCTGAAGTGGCACTACGATGCCCCCAGCAAGAGCTGTGCACGCTTCTGGTACGGAGGCTGCGGTGGAAACCAGAACCGCTTCGACACGTTTGAGCAGTGTGTGAAGGCCTGTGCAGAGCCAGGTAGGTCGACTTCTAATCTGCTTGTGTCAGTGGTGAGGCCACATTAATGTGTGCTACTAGAACCAGAGTGAGGAACAAAAATAATGCAATCTCAAATTTTAGGCTGCACCTGGACATCCACAGTATCCGGGCGTATCCGTCTAAATATCGATAGTATCGATACCAAGACTGGTATTGGCATCAGAACAATACTATCGTGATGAAATCGATACTTTTGTTACAGTTTCTCTTCTATACGTTCACTAAATGAGTTAAAAGGCAGTAAAAGGTGGAGACGGACAGAGTTTGACACTCAGATCCTAGAATCACAGCAGCATCACACAACTGGAAACTGATGCTGTTAATGAGATGAGTCTGTTTTCAGAGGAAACGACAAATACTCAGGATACAGACTCACTCCTTTGGTGGAAAATGAATGAGTAAACATTTCCCTCTTTGAGCAATTTTTATGTTTATTATTACATTGCTGCTTTTGTTTAATTATTTGCACAACTGACTTTATGTTCCACTGTTAAATTTATGTTTTTGTTACATTGTTCCTTTTTCTCACTTTTCCTCCAAAAAGGGTAATTATTTCATTTTTATTCTGTCAAATTGTTTTATATTGAAATTAGTTAAAAGGTTTATTTGCCTAAAATATTTGTCCAGTGTTTATTCATAATTATAATAAACTAAAGGCAAAATTATGAAGTTTTTCAATGATCATGACATTTGAAGTAGAAGATATCCTATGGGCGATACTAGCCCTGTATTTACTTGGTATCGGAACGATACCAGAATCCCCAGTATCACCCACCCTTAATCCACAGAGATGTGCACATAGACACTAGAATTCATGAACCTGTGGACAATGAAACCAGCCTTTAGCATCTGCTAGCATAACCCACAGGTATATCCATCTTTTTGCATGACATGAAGAAGGTTTCATTCATTTTGTCACATTTATATCACTAATCCAGTGGATCTAGGTTCTTCCTCCTCTGCTAAATAATACTAATAATAATAATAGCAGCAATAACAACAACAGTGTGGACATTAACTTGGTCTCTAACCATGAGCTAACCACATTTTTCTTCTCCTTCACCAGCACCGGTCAACCAAGGCGTCATTGCTTCAATGAGAACATAGGAGAAAAGCATCAGACGTGGCCAAGCTTCTGAGGAAAGCCGAGCAAAGTGGCCATACTGTAAAGATGCAAAACCAAAGTAATGGTGGCTGCACTGGATTCCACACAAATGAACTTCATCCCCAAAATTCTTGAAATAGTTTTTTTCTTCTTTTATTTTTTCTCTTCACATCAACAAAGAAAGCAACACGATTGACAGCATGTTTCGTTTGAACCTACTGGTGCTACATAGTATATTTGTTTTACAGAGTTGTTAAGTGTCAACTTTGTATAGTTAAGATTTTTGGGAACAATGACATCATACAAGTTTTCATACTTTTCTTTTTTTAAAATGCAGTTTTATGATTAAATAAGAAACATATATGAATATCTTGGACAGGGATTAGCAATAAATTAGTACAAGCAGGACTGGCATTATTCAATAGAGTAATCTTTTTTTTTTTTATTGTGTTTTTAGTTTAATTTTTTTTCATGCCACATTCACATAGTAACATTGGCTTGAATTGTGTTTAACCTCCCTTGATGCCTGTGGAATCATTACTTCACTATTTCAGCATCACGAAATCCACAGCAATGTTTACACAAGTCTTGTGAGACAGTGACCAACTGCTTGGATACAAACATTAATGTAATGTTAAGTGCACTTCTGGATCCATCGCCTCAAACTAATATTTTCCAGCTATTGAGAAACAGAATGTACTTGTCAAGCTGTTTTAATTTTTATTTTTTATTTTTGCTGAAATTTGTGTTTCACCGGGGTATAAGGGGAAATAAAAATGAATTAGACTTTCTAATAAACACAAGCAACTGATTCTTTTCTTTCTTGGTGCATAAATAAAAGTTATGGCGATTCAGAAGAACAATTTATATTTGCATCCTTTCAAAGGTGGAGCTGAAAGAGAAGCTGAGGACTTAAATCTGTGAAGTCGTCTTTCAACTTCTTTCAAAGAAGTGGGTGTTTTACTCTGAGGTGGCAACGTTTCCAGTTTGCTTCTTAGTATTTAGATTTCAAAGTGACGTTTAAAGCCTTGAAACATGTGGTGAGGTGAGATGTATCAGTAAATACAGAGAGATCGGGAAAAATGTGGATTATCAGATCAAATTAACGACAATTGGACTCAATGATCCACACGAACTAGTGTGAATTTGGAAAAGTGAATTACCCTCAGTTTCAGTT
Organism: Mugil cephalus; assembly: GCF_022458985.1. Lineage (NCBI taxonomy): Eukaryota > Metazoa > Chordata > Actinopteri > Mugiliformes > Mugilidae > Mugil > Mugil cephalus. Next base: position 24,472,449 of record NC_061781.1, on the reverse strand, counting down.
AGTTTCATTATGATAAATGTAGCTAAATAAAATGTTACTAATGTTACTGAGAAGTAACATTGACCATAAAATACGAATTTGACCCTGATCTCACTGAAAGACACACAATTTAAAATGTGGGCCAAAAGTTACCAAATATGGTTCCTCGCCCCATAAACAGTTAATAGTTGTCCAGAAACAGAAGGTTTTCACTTACAGAGGCTGAATATTTTGAACTTTCTAGCTCTTTTATCCATTTGTGGCTTTCAAAGGACCTGAAGACCAGGATGAACCTGTGTCTCCCCAAGAAACCTAAAACTTATTGGTCTGCTGGTGTACTGGTATTCCCAGATATCAGGGTAAATAACGGCTGAGTGAATAGAAATGACCCACAAATTCCTGAAATTTCAACTATTAGTCTTAACTAAAATCAGAATATCTGTTTTAACCAGCTGGTAATCAAACTCCAAACGTCATTAGACAATAACAAACTCAAACATTTCATTACTTCTCTATTTGACGAGCAATCCTCCAGTTTAATATTAGCAGTAATTAGTTGTATATTAAATCATAGTCTGATAACTAAAGCTGTCTTTTTTTCCTCTTATACTGAGCACTTAAGTTACTTAACAAAATGATGTGGACACAGTGAGTAATTCCAGTAATTTCCAAGTAATTAAACTTTAATGATTCCATTTCTTCTTTTCTTTGTGAAACTGGTTTTGACTGAGCTGAGAGTCATGTGATGAGGATCTGAACGTTTGGATCAGTGCAAGTATCTTTAATAAACCAGAGGATGTTCATCAGAGTAACAATCAGCCCATGAGTACGATGAACAGTCGTATGTGATTCATCAGTCAGTCAGTCAGTAACAACTGTGCTGCACCACTGTCGCTCAGATGGGAGATGTAGTTTATAGAAGCACAGACAAAAACAACTAGACAACAGAGAAAAGCATATATATTCACACAGTATAACACATATAAAACTGAATATATACATGTCACTACATTAAGGGTGAAGACGCTGCATAAACTGCCGTCATAAAATGTCTAAAACCCTAATAAAACAAGCATTAGACAGATTTACAGGAATCCAAATTATAACACAGCCCTTCATCAAAATCAACATTTAGGCCTTTTTGTGTGTGCAGAGTCTAATGTGTGTATCCTCATAATATTTCAACATAAGTGTCTCCTCCTCTTGGCGACTGTGCTGCACATGCAGGATTCCCTGACAGCAGAAGGAAGAGATGATTTATGTTCACTCATTCTCTGCTCCAGACGATGTAGATCTGCCTACAAACATGGTGTCATGGGGGGAGAACGTAGATCACATGTTACCTGTGAGGAAACAACCTCTCACCAGGTTTCACCAGATCTGGGATGTTTAAAGTCAAAACATTTATGAGTATCATCACACTGGGTGCAATTACCGAATGGAGCAAGAGGCTCTGACTTGGAGCCGTTTGTATACTGACCCCCCCCCCCCCTGACCCTCCCTTTACAGAGGCCAGGGCCCCGTTTATACACCAAAACCATCGACATCAATATTCTTTATCCTTTTAACGAGGCCTGATGAGAGAACAAACCCACACTGATGAAATTATGTTGCTAATGCACAGACGTTGGGATTTAATGTGGGACTAAAACATTTCTGAACGTCCCACATCACACAGAGTTAAGTCTTGTCAGCATATTACAAACATTACGCTAGAGGACAATTATTCAGCGCCGTAACTGGAAGCAGCTGCTCGTGAGGAGCGGTTGAGGCTCGATGTAGCTACACCAGTGCTGTCGTGTCGTCTCTGTGGGTGGGAGTTTGTACTTCTCCACAAATGTGTCAAACAGTACAGTAGTAGTAGTATGAATGCTCCAGCTTACATTCAGATGTATGCACATGTAAACCCCTCACATACTGTCCCTGCGTGGTGGATACACTCACAGCTGCACAATCACATCCGCAGCTATTCCTCTGTGTATGCACACTGTGTCCAAAAAAGATAAAATTAAAAATAAATAAATAAGATTAAACATGCAAAAGCTGATACAGTAATACTCCAGCTCATCCTGCTGCAAAAGTCTAGTACAGTTAAAGAAAGTGATTATTTTAGGAACATAAGTTCTCGAAGGCTGAATTTCCCTTTAGTTGTTTCAGTTTCAGGGTCCTGAAGTAAATACTAAGTGAATAATTTGGAATTATGACCATTCACAGATGTATGAAGCTGGAGCCAACACATCTTGGCAAAACACTTTACAAATAAATAAACAAAAGCAAAAGATGAAAAAATACACAATCATTTTTCAGTGAAACATAATATTTCAGCTGACTTCACGGCTACTTGTGCTGTTTGTTACTTTAATTTCCACGTTTGTGTTTCCAAACACCTCGTTTGACACAAAATCTATTTTTAGTCTGAACTGGTCTCAGCCAGAAGAGTCGCTGCCCCAGTTTCCACTGCTCATGCTCAGCTAAGCTAGGCTAAACTAAGCTAAGCTAAGCTAAGCTAAGCTAACGCAGTTGCACTAATTACCTCAACGTCCACATTCACTGCCCACACTGTACGTACTGACGGTCAGAATGATGTTACATTCTTCTATATTTTGTACATTATTTCAAATCTGATTCTGTCTTTGATTGTTTTTTTGTATATATTTCGTACCTAATTCGGTGCAACTGTGTCAAGTAATTTCCCCATAAATGTGATAAATGAAAATGAGAAGAAATGAGAAATAATACATTTCCCATCATGTATTTTTATCATATTCTCATTATAAATTATTATAAATGACAAATTGTCTATTTTAAGATACAAAGCATTTTTTTATAAAAGACCATGATAAAATTCAGCCCTTAAATCCAACCACTGAATGGAAAAATAAAAAAATAAAATACGTCTCCTGGCACGAGCTTCATTTTGGACGACAACTAATTCATTTCACAACATGTCAAACTACATCACATTATCAGCAGCCCTCTACATGGTGGGGGACGGGGACAGGGACAGGGACGGGGGGGGGGGGGGGGGGACTGGGACGGGGACAGAGACAGGGACGGGGGGGGGTGTCACCGTTGCAGAATAAACGTCCTCCAAGATGGCTTCCTAATATATGAAGCCATATATTAGAGAACCATATATTACAGAGAGTCTGGTCAACTGAAATCATGGCGCCATGTTTGCTACATCAGAGGTTAGATTCTATCCCAGTGTCTACTTCCTGGGAGCTGAGAAACGTGTAATTACCTCAACCAGTCACACCTGAGACTGAACAAAGGTCCTGGTTGTTGAAGAAGCCTCTTTAGATGCAGCACGTGTCTCCTTTTAGTTTTATTTTTAATGAACCAAACCGTTACTTTTCTAACTCTGTCATGTGTCTCTACTTTATGCTGGAGCCAGGACGTAACACTTGTGCATATTGTTCCCTATGTGATATGTATTTTTATCATATTTTCATTATAAAGGACTAAAGGAAGATGTCACTCACACACGTTTTCCTTTAAATCGCCTAAATCTGGCCACAGGATGGATAGAAAAGAAGAACCTTCAGATAAAAAATACTTCAACTTACTGTTACAATGTGACAGTTTTACCTCCATGAGAAACAACAGAAACCAAACTAGTGACCTGATAATTAAACTTAGTTGGAAAATTCTGTCTTCGATAAACCACATCTGACGTGCCTCCATATTAAATTTACTGCTCATTTCCAATTCTCACTGGCACCTGAGGTCGTACACCACCACCACCACCACCACCACCACCTTGTCCCATGTGAAGCCTGTTAGACAAACTCTAAACTACACAAGTTAAAACCAAGCGTTCTCTGTGCAGAACAGAAAACAGAGGCCACAGCAACTGGCAGCTGTGAGTCAGTGTTTCCACAGCGAGGTGACTTAGAGCAGCCGAGGCATTTAGGTCAGGCCAAAGACCCCCCCCCCGGTCAGTCACGTTAAAAGGAGCAAATAATTTGACTTCAGTGAAGTGATGAATGAGGAACATAGATCAGACCCCTCCACCACGATTTACTGACAAACGTCTTTGTCCTCTCGTTTTTATGCTTTTATTCAACATTCCCCTTTTCTTACTATTTGTTTTTACACATAATACTTTAAAATATTCACGTTTGAGTGAATTAGAGCATCTGTTACTTCTCTTCTCTCCACTTTATACTCAATAAAAACTTTCTCCAGGAGGTTTTTATAACATTTCTTTTTGTGTGTGTGTGTGTGTGTTGAATATGTGACAGCTTCATGTTTTCACCAGAAGAAAAGAAGCTCTCATCACATCCAGTCCTCCTGTGTCCCACGGTCCATTAGTCACGTCCACAACCTGAAGGTTGGTGTGGGCAAAAACAAGTTAATGAAAATGTGACTTAAATAAAATAAGAGACTATTCTGATGTTAGGAAGCCACAAAGTCTGTCACAGACTCAGAGATGAGGAAAAAAAACATGTATATGATTTTTGGTGACTACTTTCCAGTTGATGAACTTGGCAAGGTTAAACTACGAGCGTGGGAGCTTCGCTCCGTCCCTCGTGGTTTTATACTGTTTGAGGCCAAAAGAACAAGAGGAGGAAGGAGGAGTGAGGAGCTTTTACTGCTGTAGCAGCACACATGGACCCGTGGATGACTCACCCTGCTGGCTCTGCGTCTTTCCACAAGAGCCATAAAAGTCAGGGGCCTGTAATGACTTTCACATTGAGCTGCAGAGCCGTAAACTCTCTCCTACTATCTGCTGCTCCTGAGTCACAGCACAAACCAGAGGGCACTCCCCTCCTGTCCTGGCCCTGGGTCTCCTTCGGTTCCTCTGGCTCAGCGTGGACATCCTGTGGAAAATCTGCCGCGAGCAGACAGGCAGGCAAACAAACACCTCTAATCAATAAAAGACTCATGGAACCGAACTGATATAAATACAAACCAAACAGTGGGCGTTCACATCTGCTGATGTGGACCACGGTTTCTAAAACGGAAATCTCAGAAGAACAGCGATCAGGAATTGATTTGTTGATGGAAGGATTAGAGAGAAACCTGAAAGGTTTTGGACTTTCCCCAAAACCCACGGTTTACGTTAAACTGAGCTGATCTGCAGCTCCATTAAATTATTGTTTGAAGTTGCTAAGTTGCATCAAACCCTAAGAGGTTTGATGTAGAGCTGGTGATCCCAATATAGAGAATGCAAATCATACTGAATAATAACTTAATAAGGAAAGACTCAACAAAAGATGTAATGACTGGAAAGCCCCAAACACTAGACGAAAAAAAAAATAGGAGAAACTGGTGCAATTGTGCAACATAAAACACAAAACCGGAGTAAAAGTTAACAAAAGGAAGATCTCAGGACGCAGCCCGGGCTCATCTGTCAAACACGGCGCTGTTTCTGTTATGGAGCGTTGGCGTTTATTGGTTTCAGGCTGGATGAGGGCGGGAGCATGTTCACAGTCAGCTGTTCCTGCAGCCTCCCTCAGCCCACAGCACTTGAGGTTGGAGCCTTGATTACTTTACGGACACATCTTCATTCTTCCAGCGTTGTGCTGAAAGGCCAAACGAGGCCAGAGCTCAGGGCTCCAGTCACACGTGTCGATAAAATACGTGTGAACACGTCAAATATCTCCACCCCGATCACGACGTCCTTCCCCGACGTCCGAATCATAAACTGTGTAGACAAGTGTGTTGCCATAACTGTCGTTTCCATTATGATGTGACGTCCGTTTATAATGCGGATTATTCCAAAGTGCGTTTATGTTTAATCTCCGTGAAACACATCGAAACTGCCAAATTTGGGAAATGATTGTTATGACGTGTCAGCCTCTCCCCACGAATGAATCCTGCGTTTGTGTTTTATTTGGTGTATATGAATTCCTATATTTTATTTATTTAACCAGGTCAATCAGGGAGAACTGGCCATGAAAGCAAAGTTACAGAATTAAAACATAGATCTTCAACAGGGCATCTGTTGTACATGTTGGAAATTTTAAAAATGAATGTTTGAACCTGTGTATTAATTTATTATTTGCTTAATATGGAATGTAAAATGATTATAATAATGTATCAGTCACAGGTCTGAGGTTTCATAGATCTACAGACACATATATATGAAATAGAACAGAAGTAACATGATCAAAACAGGGATTCATTAACAAAATTAATAAAGACAAACAAGAACTATATATATATACTATAACAAACTACAGGGACAGGAGGAGGACGTCCTTCGTCCTCAGAGTTGTCCAGCTCCTCAACTTAACCTCTTAATTATAAACACAGAACGCTTTAATACTAACACTTTTAAAGTTTTACAGTACAGTGTGTGTTTTCTTAAACATTTTTTTGTATGTCCTTTAAGCTGCTGTCATTAATTTAAATCAAATAAAGTCATTTAAATGTAATTGAATTGGACATTTCAGAGCCTGGAGACTAATTAGCCCTAATTAGCCATAATTAGCCATAATTAGCACACACAGGAAGAGACTTCAGCTCATTCACGTCGACTCTTTCTCCTCGAGGCCCCTGATCACCAGTTAAGCCAACAACATGAACTCTGGAGAGAAGGAATTACGTTACAAACTCATTCTGATAAGGAAGTCTTTTCTGTCTGCATTCCATAAGTTCCATAAAGAGCAGCAGATGTTCTCGGTCTCACAGTGTTTAACTGTGAGCAGCGTCTGCCAGAAAAAAATTAGTATGTCAGTAAAACACAAAACATGTTACGTGTGCCAAAGACTAGACGCTTCATATTTAACCAAACAAAGAAGGTAATAAAGTTCTTTTCAGGTTAGGCCTTAAACTGCTGAATTTAAATGGTAAACAGATCTGTATTTTACCACCAAAAAGATGTGTTTTATGTAAAAAGGAGATTTGGATGGGGATATTAAAGGACTCCTGTTTCATGTGTACACCTTGCTGCATTTACTTACCACTTTAAAGATGTAAATCACAAATAAAATGACTAACCAGGTCTGAATTCCTTCACTTGCGTAATATCATCAAAATTAGGAACATCCTGTCTCAGAGTGATGCTGGAAAACTGGTTCATGTATTCGTGTCTTCCAGGCTGGATTATTGTAATTTATTACTGTCTGGTTCCAAATAACTCTTTAAAAGGTTGATTTAAAACACTGCAGAGAGAGTATTGGAAGGAATTAGCAAGAGAGATCTGTCACGACTTGACTCGTAAGCTCTGACAAAAGAATATAGTGACAGAAGTTAGAATTATTTAAAAAATAACGTCAGCAAACAAACCGTAAAAGTATGGCGTAAGTATGGATCATTTTGTCTGATGACGTGTGCATGATCGAAAACAGAAGAAAACAAGGTCATACAGCAGATCACAGATCATATTACTACAGTTTTAGCTTCTCTTTAAAATCTAGAACTGAATTTTAAATCCTCCTCCTTACAAACGAGGCCCTGAAAGGCCGAGCTCCATCACATCCTAAAGACCTCATAGCACCACATCATTGCAGCAGATAAATCACCACAATCTCAAAGTTCTGGACCACCTGTGGTTCCTAGACTTTAAAAAAGAGAACGTGAATGCTCCCAGTGGTTTTACACTTTGACAAAAAGGTGAATAAATAGAAGAAAGAGCCTCTAAAATACATGCAATAAAAAAAGAAGGAAGGAGGGAGTTCTACAGCCTTTCCTAGAGGAAGCCCTAGAAGATACAGATCAGAGGGTTCGTGAGGAGGTCTGGGGGGTTTGAGGAGCTCCTGCAGGTAAACGGGGGCATGACCGTAAATGCATTGGATGGTGAGGAGGGTGAGACCTATGAAAAGGACCGAGAGCCAGTTTTCAGGATGGGGTGATATGATCAGACTTAAAACTTACCTATAAACTCAAGTTTATAGTTAGAGCTGGACTGAACCATCTCTTAGTTAAGCTGCTTGAGGCTGAGGCTGAAGGAGGACGATGCACTGAGGACATGTCCTCTACTCTCTTCTCCATGGCACCAAGCTCTTGTCCTGTAATCTAATTTCTGCCCATTTCCTGCCTACAACTATGTCCTCCTACCTGAAGGAACAATTCTCCAACCTGCCTGTGACACCTCCTACATTCAGTTATTATAACCCTAAACCCTGACCCTATCATTAACCCTAACCTTAAACCCTAACCTGTAACTGTCTAATAACAGCTTCATTTCTATTCATTATCAGACTGTCATGTAGCATCATCAGCTTCATCTTGTCTCTGTATCGCCATCACATCCTACATGAACACTTCAGTCACATGTCTCTATGACACATGTAGATTTTTCTGGTTCCTCCGTTTCTCTCTGGGGGATTCAGGCCAGATTTTCTAAATCGTCTTCAGACAATTTACTGACTCTATGTAAATAAAACTGCAAATATAATTTCCATCTGTCCACTTGAATATACAAGAAGGGCTGACCAGATTGTGATTTATAAAACTTCTTTATGAATAATGATGAAGTGCTCTGGCTCTGTCCCAGTCTGGACTTCACCCCCAGTGTTAAGTCAAAGTTAAAATAGACCCTCTTGTGCCCATTATTGGAAAAATAAAAATAAATAAAGCCTTGAATGTAGATGACAAAAGAAGAAGAATTAGTGCAATAAAGAAGATAATATCTGAACACATTTAGATCCTCACTAAAAACTGTCAACCAGGGATCCAATAATGTGGTAATAATGAACTGATAATAATGGGATTTAAATGCTAAACCAGTGGAATAGTCTTTTAAAGCACGATAATAATGTTCTTTGAATGATGAGTTAAACTATTTGTGCAATCTTTGATCCAGCTTCTTAGATTTCAAGTGGTAACATCAGCCAGTTGTGCTGCAGCATCAGTTAGCATCCACGCTAACAGTTTAGAGAGCTAACGACAAGGTAACAACATCGTTAGTGCAACCAGGAAACCATGGAGAAAAACACACATGCTTCATCAGTGCAGGTGTTTTCACTCATCCGACTGGTTTGACCTTCTCTCAGGACTGTGCGTGGGCGTCGCATATGGTCCGAGTTTAGCTGCATCTGTGAAGGTGTGACAACAAACACTTATTTCATTCTGGGACCCAGAACAGCTTCGACCTGAGCAGGGAGGCTCCTAGGTGTACACACTATGTTCACTCCTGTTTCTATCTCTTGTCAACTTGTCCAAATGGATGAGAGGAAAACATTCCTTCCATCCTGAGTCAGTGGAGTGAGAAGTGTTCGCAGAAGAGATGTTATTAGATTAAAGTCTCTGATTCATATGAAGAAGACAGGAGGGACGAGGACAACAGCTCACAACACAGCTGCTGGGAATATCTCCCCACTCTAAAAAAAAAATACCTTAAAAAAATATTTTAGTTTACAAACTGGGCTGAATGACAAGCCTGCATTCATCATGATGTTTGATTCGAAAATGAAACCCAGGATCGTAACTGAGAGGGACTGACACGAGAGCAACATTAGCTCCCTCTGTCAGAGTATAAGTCATATTTGTGCAGATTCTGTGGAAGTGTTTCTGTTGACTTATTTCATAATGTCACCAGTCTGCACGAGTCCAGGATTTTACTGAATTTCCTCAGTAAACAGCAGCCTCAGTTACCTTGGAGTTTGCTCAGTGCATGCTTTTCTATTTATCTAACCCCTTCCTATCAATGACGTCCCTATATATGACGCTTCCAACGCTTCCAGAGAATCAGGGTCTGGAGACTGATGACTAAGGAATGGATTCGTTTTATAGCTTCATTTAAACCAGTATTTTCCAATATTTCCTCAACAAGGAAAAAAAAAAGAAAGAAAGAAAAATGTGATCACCTACTAGGAACCATTGTCTCCTTTGCACATCTTGTTTGAGGGGTTGCAGAATTCTGAGAGGAGGTGAAACTATATCAGCGCTGACAGGGGCAGAGTTTCCAATGGATTCGACTCTTACTGAAAAAATATGTAAAATCTGCTTGACTGGCTTAACTACAGCCAAAAAGATGGAGACCCTGACACTTCAGAGCTTTCTGGACACAACTGTCTTCACCAAGAGTAAACACGGCAAAACAATCCTTATAGGGAAGAATTTGATATCTGATTTAATTGATCATTAGCAGTGATAAGTTCATCCTTTGAGAATATGAAATGCTCCTTGGTTGGTTGAAAGGTGGAGGGATGGGTAGGGATGAGGGAAGTGGTTCATTTAGGGCTGAGTTGCAGCATTTTTGTTGAGCTGATGTTTAATAGAAACTGAATGAAAGAAAAAAAATATTGAATTTCGATGTTTTGGGAGAAAAAATGATGTGTTGAGTTTGAACACAATGTTCTGACGTCTCAGTATGAAAAAATAGAATCTGGTCACGATTAAGTTTTGGGGAGAACATATTTGCTTGAATGTGTAGGAATGTGTAGAAATAAGTGGCGCTCTGGACGCTGTAACGTTCGTGTCCTTCTTTGGGACATGAAGTGAGATGGTCCCCAGACAGTCTTAAGGTTTTCAAAGTAATAAAACCAGTTTATTGTGGTTTTTCCCATAAATTTCAGTTTGGTTTAAAACTATTATAATTTTCTCTATTTCCCATTCACTGGGGAAAAACACACAGTCAGTGAATATGCACACATTTCATTTCTAGTTTAACTAACGAACAGCAGATGAAAGGTCCATTTCCAGTGTTTGTATACGGTGTCTATACTCACATTTAAATGTGCTGAGAATAAGTTCAGTGAAACCTTCCTACCGTCGATCACATTAGACAGCGAAGCTTAAGTGGCGTGGGACTTTAAGTAGGCACGTCGGTTTTCCAAATCAAGTCTAGTATTGTGGTTGGGAGTAGGATTTTACCAATCAGCAGTCTGGTGCTTGAGTCCTTGTTTGCCAAATAAATAAACAAACAGTAACAATGTGTTTCGCAGCTCCCTTTGCATTCTTACTCTATTCTGACCTTCTGCAGTCAGTGGTTATGTGGGAGGCAGCACATGTGCCAGCTCAGCAGCCAGCCAGACCATTTTGTTCAGTTTATCCCATCGCGTATTCCAAAAATGTGTTAATGCAGATTTATTGAATTATTGAACAAACATGGTAGCATTTTTTTTTTTTTTTTTGGTGCAGCTGCAGCCCTTAAACTCTGACATGGGAACTGAGCAAGCACAGCTCCAAGCAGTTCAAAAGCTCTGGCACAAACTGCATCAGCCTTGCCATATTTATTCGTATTCTGTTAATCACATCATGACACCGGTTCTGAGAAACATTTTAGAAAATCCCCGCTGGAACAATGTGAGTCAAAGTCTGCTGACTCCCTTATCAATTCTGACCCTGTCATTCCCATTATAATACTCAGCCGGTGTGTTAAAAAGACAAGTACAGAAGCCAATAAAGTGGCGCACATTAACTTGTCACACTGGAGTCGGTTTTGTGCAGGAAAAGGTTTATGCTTTCTCATGCTGGGCTCTGCAGTGGTAAAGGAAAATCCAAAAAGGTGGTGCACATTAAACTCCTTCCGATCCAAATATGAGCATCAACTGCAATAACACTAACTTAAAAAGAAGAGGGAAGAAACTGAGTCGACGCTGGGCTGCAAGGGTTTCAAAAAGACAACAATAAGGTTCTTTGAGTTTACAATCAAAAGCACCAGTTGGTTTGGTCTAATGGACATCTGGTTTCTGAGCCCTGCTGGCTAACCTGCTGTGTATGACCCATAGACTGTATAAATATGGACAAAACTTCCTGGCATTGGGCAAACTGAAGCTATTTTCCCAGGTCTACGGTGGCGCCATTTTTGAGACTTTGTGAGACTCACTTGCATTTTTGTTTAATTACCGTTACACTCTGCTCTACCTCCACCAGTTACAAGGAAATGATAAACTGTACTTACTTATTCAGTCGCTTCACAAGGAGGTTGGCATGGCAACTTGTAGTCTTTGCGATGTCGCATCCTGTTTTTATGGCGTCAAATAATGAACTAAAACAGAAAAATAGACTGAGTACGAATCAGCACGATATTAGCTACCTAAAAAGAGAGAAACATCCTTGAAAAAAAAAATCTTTACCTTTACTGCAGCCTCCAACCACCAGGGGGAGCTCTACATGCTTTGGCTTCACTTTAGATGCCGAAAGCGTCGCCATCTTGGTCCAGTGCCAGCACAGGCAGCGGTGTATGTAAACATTTTTAAACTAGAATCACTGACCGATAAAACTGAATTTTGGGCCAATTTCCAAACGGTTTGATTTGTTAAAAAACGTCACATGTGCCTGGATTTAGAAAAATGTTGGTTTTACTACCTGAATACAAATCTTCACCTTCCTAAAATAATGGCCTATGTCATTTATTTATTTATTTTTATTTTTCACGAAATATTGTTAATAATAAATCTTATGTATCTTTATCTTCGTCTTCTTTTCTCACATTTTTAATTTTTTTGGGTTCCTTTTGTTCTATTTATTTATTATTTATTCTATCTCTCTTTCTCTAACTATATATCTATCATGTGTGACATTTCTAACAAACAAATTCCATGAAAATAGCTTGATAATTGAGTGATTTGTGTAACTTTAATTGTGTAGACACAGAATTCCTCTATAAAAGTAATGCAGGCAACCACTGAACCAAGATGGCCGCCCTGTAGGCACATCGCTCCAATGAGCAGCAGCAGTCAACGTGGCCTCTGTTTACCCAGATGTTCATATCTGGGTACATAATACCATAGCACATGATGTCTGTGGCTCACTTTAAAACAAACAAGATGCTCTATTCTTCTGTTCAAAACCTAGTTTGACCATTATGACCCCAGAAATGCAAAGGAATAGATCTGTAACTCATTAGTGAATCCCCAGTCAGCTGTAACTCTCAGTGGAGTAAGAAGATCAGCTCCTTCATGTTGCAAATGATGGTGTGTTTGCTACGATCAAGTCAAGGCTGAATATCCCGAGACGGCCACAAAAACACTGAAAACCTGGTTTTCATTTTCCAAAATGGTACAAAACGACACAATGCATGCAAAGAAAAATAATGTCTGGAGGAGACTGGACCCAGGCAACGTGCCATGTGACCCTGTGCTTTCACCAAACTGAGTCACTCTCATGGATTCCGTGACACTGGGAAGACGTTCAAGTGAGGCAAATGTTTGCTGTGTGTTTATCTAGAGTGCTGTCTGTGGTGCATAAAAGGCGAGGAGCCCCTACTCCAGCATGGCTGTGTTTGTAGGATTGTGTCAGTGAAGCTCTATGTCACAGAGCATTTGTTTACACCAGACTCTGGATGCTCACACCAGTGAACCTGACGAGCTTGTTGACGGAATGACGGAAGAAGCCGGACCACCTGGAGAAAACCCACAAAGACACGGGAAGAAAGTGCAGACTCAACACACATGTTCACGCTGACCGTACACGCAGGTGTGAGCCCAAGTGGTTGTTTGTCTCTCCGTGTTGTTTTTGTTGTGTTTATCAGGTTCCTGAAGAGGTCCTGTTGCTCTCAGCAGAAAGAGCTGAACGGTGTTTGTATACAGAAATCTGTCAGTGCACATTGGTGTGAAGAGAAAAAATGGAAAGGAGGAGATGGTTTTAACCAGATCACGTTTCCTCCATAAAGGGCTAAACAAAACATTGTTTTTAGTAGGTAAAAGTCAAAATGACAGAAAATATTACCAATAAAATATTGAGGCTGTATTAGGAACTGTAGGAGATGGGGTGAAAGATGCACAGAGGATATTTGAAGGATACTGGGTTATATGATAGAATTTAAGAGGTTTGGCTGAATGAAAGTCCAGGTTACATACTCCGATACAGTAGGTGGCGATATGCACCTTCAAAGACATGGCTGCAAACCGCCAATAAACAAAAGAAGAAGAAGAAGAATCTCATATACAGTATATATATATATATTCTTATATGATTCTTCTTCTTCTTCTTTTCCTGCAACCAATACAGTGTAAATACACTAATGTGTAATGTGTGTCATAGTTTCATAAAGAATATAAGACATCAGAGTAATTATATTGAGGTGTTGGCCTCATTTACTATATAGCTGAGTTAATACAACAAAGAAAAACCAGTGTTTCTGCAGAAAAAGAATAAGATTAAAATAAATGATTGTTTAACTATGAAGAACTATTATAATCTGTAACCTTTTACCTTAATTATGACCCCGTTCTCTCCTCTTTTATGTTGGTTTCCCCTTGGAAGTGAATGAATGGATGCAGACATACATGTTAGTAGGAGACACTTATTATAACAGAATGTAGAATACAAACACGTACTGTCATTGATCTTTATGGAATTATCTGTCTAAAGGTCTGAACTAGGTCAATGAAGACGCGTGGTCGGTGAATATTCCAGCTGGTGGAGGCTATCGTACTACAAGAAAAATCTCTGCAACAGCTCTGTTATTTTCTCAGCCTCATACTTTCCAGCAGCGTTATATAACCACCTAAAACAGTCCTAATTGGAAAAATGCTTTCGGCATTGACTTTAAATCTACATTAAAACGTGAGCTTTTGAGGCAGCGCGGAGTAAAAACACCCTCGTAGGCCTTCGCTGAACTCTGCCGGGGATTTGTGTTCATTTTCCTCTTTTAATTTCCTTTTCAATTACTCCGAGCCAAAGGTGACGTCCCCAGGAGCACGGCAGGCTCATAAAAGGGCCATTCAGGTTTGGCTGGCAGCGGGCGCCATTAAAGCCAAGACGAGCCCCGATGGATGGATCCACTTTTAATTGGCGGATTAGGAAATCTCTTGGATTGGAGATGTAAAGGCACGGAGCCCTATTATCTGGGAACTCTTAACCCAGGTCACATGGCGTGGAAAACAGCTGCTCCCAAAATACTGCAGCTAATTCAACGTTCGTGAGAATCGATTTTTTTCGTTCCGCTGGTTCACATAAGATACTTCAAGTGGAGAGTCCACTGTGTTCCACAACTGCACTTTCTCATTGACTGTTTAAAACTATTTGTTTTTGAGGCTTTACAAGTTTTACATCTTACACGTCTTAACCTTATTATACAAAATGCATCTTATCACATACACGTACATAAAATATTTTTATATATCTTAACACTGTTAACCTGCACGGCCCCTGTGTTTCCCATCCTTGCTGCTGGAAAATGTGAATTTCTCACAGAGATGATTAAGAATCTCTGACCCCCTGAGTCATCTGTGACACTGGTGATGAGGAAATGCACTTTTGCAATAAACTTTTATATTGATACATTGGAAAAACTGCGTCATGAGAGAGTAAAAATGTTTTAGCTTTAGATATTTGAGAGGTTTTTCGAAATGTTTCTATTACGACTTTTTTAATCAATCAATCAGTCAATTAAACTATATATATATATATAGCACCTTTCATACAAATGAATTGCAATGCATATAACTATCTATCTATCTATCTATCTATCTATCTATCTATCTATCTATCTATCTATCTATCTATCTATCTATCTATCTATCTATCTATCTATCTATCTATCTATCTATCTATCTATCTATCTATCTAAACTCTGTCCACTCTGTCTGGATGTGACTTGCATTAAATACAGTTGCATGGTAAAACGTTACCACAACCATTTCCAGTTCGTTTGCATAATTTGAAACAAAGATCTTTGAAATGTAACCGCGACCTCTAACCCCCTCCTCCCCTTCCTCCCCCCTCCTCCCCCCTCCCCTCCCATAATCTCGACTGAACACTGGGAAATGCACTTTTATTAATTTTCCAGCCTCATCTTCGTGCACTTGGCCCCAGAGAAACGACGCCTCTGCAGTGTTCTTTTCGCTCTCCGTCTCCTCCGCTCCACGTCCTCCCACCTCTTTCTCTCCTTCTCTCTTTGGTTCCTACTGGCCCCATCGCGCCATCTTTCCCCTCTTCTTCCTCCTCCTCTCCCCCTGATCCCCTTCTTTTTCTCATTGCTGTCCTCAGTTCAGTCTCCCACATCCTCTTGGACTCTTCTCTTGGTCTCATGCTCATGACTCATCGTCCCACATGGAAACATTTTCTCCGTGAACCCGAAGGAGTTTTTACTGCTGTTAATGAAGATTTACCACACGCTCCAGTCAGGACAGAAATGAGAGATGTGAAAATCAAAGGAGAGAAGATCTACCTCTTCTCCTCGTGTCCAAATATTGCTCCTTTAATGAAAGCTTTATGATGCGGTTTAGCATCTGTGAACATGTGTCATGTGCGCTCCCTCTTCCATATCTGTTAGTTTACACTGCCTCCTGCTGGCTCGCCCTCCACTTACATAAGCTCTTCTCCATCCAACACATTCCTTGTTGGGTTAAACCTCTCCAGATATCATGGGACTGCTGGATATAACCTCTCGGCCTGATTTAGATTCCGTCAGCAATCCCATCCTGCCATGTCACTGCGAACTCATTTGAGCTACATTAGAACAGAGGTGTGTTCAGGGTCACTTCAGTCTCCTACAAGCTACAGGAAGTCGGGCTTTGTAGTCAAAGCCTCCTTACCCAGCTGCAACTTGATGCACGGCTCAGGGAGAAGTCAGGCTTGAGTGGTCGCTGCCGTTTGTCTCTAACTCTCATGTCTGACTTGATTTCCCAAATAGTCACAGAAAACCGACCTCTTTCTTAATTGCTCCAGAACTGGTCTGAGAATCATCGCGATGTGTCTGCATGTTCATGGGTTCCCTGCAAAAGTGAACTACTAATAACCACTCTGACATACTTTTACAGTTTTTCTATATGGAAATTCTCAAAACTACCTGTTCGATCGTCACATCATTGTGACACTTGTGCACATAACAACAAGCTGCAAATGCTTTGGTAACGTCAATGCAAATTATTGTGTCCAATTCTCTTCTGTTTCCTACAATACCAACCGCTTACCCTGAACTGCATCAGTCTTTACATGCAAAGTGGTTGAACAAGTTGTCATAATATGTCAAGCATATTATAGACATTTATATATTTTATATTGTGATTTCTTTGTGCTATGTAGTGCTGTCTTTTCCTTTCTCTATCACAATGACATCGTCTGTCAACAAATTACAGAACAAAAAGTAAAAGCGTAAATGTGAATCTTGCAATCAATCTCCCACATACACTAAGGTGTAACTTACAATTTCCAATAAATGTCGTCAAAGCTTCAGCCATAATTTACATCAGACTATCCCTCCAGACTGCACTGTTATATTGACTAAGTTACTGACTGTCTCATCCGTGCACAATGACACAAGGACTCGTCATCCTGACGGCACTGACGAGTTCATTGACACAGATATTTACTTTTCAGAGATGAACTAAGGGTTTTGATCAAGAGACCGGCTTTTGCAGATAATCCACAGTGTCTGGTGATTTAAGAGTTGTGGTGCAAGCTTAAAACTCAGCGCTGGGGTTCCAGCCCACAGCTTTAATCAGAACCTCTGCAGCATCATGTCACTGGCATGTGTTGTGATGCGAGACAGAAGTCGCTTTTGACCCCTGGAAACAATGACCTCAGCAGAGTCTGTGCGAGCATCTGCACATCAAGCAGCTCCACTCGGTCCCTCCGGCTTTTGTTTTTCTCTCTAAAACAAATGAAAATTTAATGTGGGTGATGTCCAGTCTTTCCTTCCACTCCATCCGCGTTCATGTTAATTGTTGCTAAAAACTGTCAGCCCATTGCAAACAAAAATGATAGGGTAGTAGAAAAAATATGAGACGGTGATCTCAGCCACTTCAAAAGATTCAGCTAGACTCGAAACATCTGAACGGCAAAGACTTCTGCAATGTGGAGGCCATTTGTGAGCAGACTGCTAGAACTGCTTTAAGGCCGGAAAAGCTATTTTTATAAAAGCAGCTGTAATGTAACGCAGAGCAAAGTGAGACAAAGTTCAGCCTTTAAACCGCTGTATCATGGCTGATATAATCACACTAATATCGTTTATATCATTCTATTAGCTGTTCTGACCCTCTGAGGTGTCTGTGAGGTCACTTCAACTTCATCATGAAATACTATGGGATTTGAGTTGTGTCATAATAACCAAACACAATCTCACAAAAATGTAACAAAAGTAAATATACTTGACAGTGTATGACAAACTGAAAGAGCTGCAGCTGGTGCAGGGGGATAGTTGGAAATAGTGTCACCAATTTACAAGTGTGTTAAATAGGAAGAGGCCAAGTTTTAATAGCCTATAAGGGATCTATGTCCTAACTAATGCTGAGATGTTCGTATATATTCATATATATAAGTGTGACTCATCCTTCAGATACTTGATCAGTTTAGGATCTAGTAAATCTGGAGCCCAGGTCAACGCCTTGTGCTGTTCTTCAGGTTTTATTGAGTTGTTCCTAAAGCGTTTTTGTGTATGTGTGTGTGTGTGTCTGCATCCTGCTGCCATCAAGGAGTGTCATTGCTATGAGGTGGGGGGTGTCTGATCTGGTCTAGGTGGGGGCTACATGTCTAAATAACATCTACATGAATGAACACCAGGTCCAAAACCTTCCCAGCAGAACAGTGAATTGTGTCAAGATGATTACAGTGAAAAAGGCTACAATGTGCAATGAAAATGCAGCAGACGCACTGATAGACGATAGAGCAGGCACACTGCTTAGATGTACTGCTCATGATTTTTTTGAATCGGATGGTCTCTGAGCTCGGCTGGTTTGCGTGTGGTGCTAATAACGCTGTGGTTGTGGGTTTGATCCCCGTACGGGACCCACAGTATGATCACTGGTAGCATTGTTACTCTTTAAGTAATTCTTACTCACGTGTCTCGAGTGTGGCCTCGTGCTTTGATGGCATGTGGACCACCTCGGTTTCTGCCTCGATCATTTCAAATTCCTTCAACTTCTAAACCGCCGACCAGATTAAGAAGCATTTTGAGGTACAGTACGACTCCAGAGTTTGGCTCAACCGATACAAAAACAAGTCTGAAATGAGGCTAAGTGTCTCTCACAGGGGCTGAGCCAGAGAAGGAAGAGGCTCATTAGAGATCCGATCTGCCTCATATGTGAATACTTCATCCCTTCTCAGTGTGTCTCCAACAGCTGCACCACCATCAACATTATAGGCATCAAATTACGTTTTACAGTAACTGTTATAGAACGTAAAACATAAAGGCTCATGGTAATTGCTTTCGATGCAGGGGGGCGCCACTCTACTCGAGGTGACTCATGATAAACTTCCTCAGATGAAAGCATTCCTCAGCTCTAATGCACTTTGAATGCAGTGAATCTACCTCCTACGTTTCATCCTCTCCACGAACGTCTGATCATCTCAGAGCCACTGCAGTGATTTGAATCCTGCAGCAGACACTAAACCAGTCTCCACGGCAACAGTTCTGGTCCTCGGTGGTCTTTAAACCCCTATCAGCCCGGTTAATACCGAGTAACTTGATACGCGCAGATAATCGGCACAGTTTTACGAGTTCTTACGACACACGGACTATGTCAAGGCAGTGTTCTGAAGCAGCTGGAGAAACGCTTTGAAGCCAAGACGCAGAGTCACCGTGTGTTTCCAGACTTTGGCTCTTGGGACTTTAACTGCAGCAGGTTTAACAGTTACATGCTGCTTCAATGAGGATCTAGTTTTACTAATGGTGATCTTCCTCATGCACGCAGGTTTAATGAGGGTCAGCATGTGTCACGACGCTTCAACACAAAGAAATAAACTGAAAGTGACACCGTTTTGCCTTCAGAACTGCCTTAATTCTTGGTGTCATACTTTCAACAAGGTGTTGGAAACGTTCCTCAGAGGTTTTGGTCCATATTGGCATGACAGCACCACAGTTGCTGCAGATCTATGATGAGAATCTCCCGTTCCACCACATCCCAAAGGTTCCTCTATTGGATTGAGATCTGGTGACTGTGGAGGCCGTTGGAGAACAGTGAACTCATCGTCATGTTCCAGAAACCAGTTTGAGATGATATGAGCTTTGTGACATGGTGCATTATCCTGCTGGAAGCAGCCGTCAGAAGATGGTCCACTGTGGACGTAAAGGGATGGACATGGTCAGCAACAATACTCAGGGAGGCTGTGGTATTTAAACCATGACCCCCCCCCATCATTACACCACCACCACCACCAGCAGCCTGAACCATTGATACCAGGCAGGATGGATCCATGCTTTCATGTTGTTTGGTCCAGATTCTGACCCTTAAATCGAGACTCATCAGACCAGACAACGTTTTTCCAGTCTTCTATTGTCCAGTGTTGATGAGCCTGTGTGAACTGTAGTCTCAGTTTCCTGTTCTTAGCTGACAGGAGTGGCCCCCGGTGTGGTCTTCTGCTGCTGTAGCCCATCTTCTTCTTCAAGGTTGGACGTGTTGTGTGTTCAGAGATGGTATTCTGCATTCCTTGGTTGGAACCAGTGGTTATTTGAGTTACTGTTTCCTTTCTATCATCTCCAACCAGTCTGCACATTCTCCTCTCACCTCTCACATCAACAACTGCTGCTCACTGGATATTTTTCTGTTTTTGAGACCATTCTCTGTTAAACCCTAGAGATGGTTGAAAATCCCAGTAGATCAGCAGTTTTTCTGAAGTACTCAGACCAACAACCAGACCACGGTCAAAGTCTCTTAAATCCCCTTTCTAGTGAGTCACCACAACCGAGATCTACACAATATAAGGCAGTTGGTCATACTGTTTTGCCTGATCAGTGTATTTGAAGAGTAGCAGTACAGCAGGGTCATGGGGGTCGGTTTCCTTCTCACGCTTCTGCTGACGGTCTCTGGCACGCTGCTCTGTCAGGAGGCCAGCGCTGCTTCAACACATGCCTGCACACAGTTGGGAGTTTATTTAAAGCACATCCACCAACACATACTGTAGCGTTTCTATAGAGAGAGGAGAACAATGTAAAGCTTTACTGCATGAGCAAATAATTACACCTTCAATGAAAAAACCCTGCAGCCTGAAATAGACACAAACGAAGCGACACATCAAGAAAACGGCAACTTGTTTGCATTCGTCTCCAATGTACCATTTTCAAAACAAAGCATACGATGATGTGTAACTAATGAGCTCTTTGCAGCCACAGACATGTGAGAAATGGCCTTTATGTACATGATTTCACAGTAAATCACATCAAACGCCGGCCACTTCCTTTAAATGGCAAACTGGCTTCAAAGAGGGAAAGCAGCATACGTTCCAAAACAGGATACAGATAAATGGAAAAAAAAACACAAACAAAAAAAAAATAGAAATTCATCAGTACGTCTATTTTGTGGCAGCAGCAGCAGCAGCAAACACATGGGGAGCAGACATGTCCTCACAGAATAAAACGTCCACCGGTTCTCTGTGCTCACTTTAAATGTGACGACAGCGACGCTTTTCACACATGTTGAGACGAATATAAACGGATATAAATAAAATCTACTGAGGTCAACTGGATACAGGTCAGAAACATGAACACTTATGAAAATAGAATCACATTCGGGACGAGCCTTAAAATGGAGAAGGTTTTGGGGGATTTCCTCGTCTACAGGACATCGTTTATTTAAAGGCTTGGGACATCAGGTGGTTCAACGCTGGATGGTCATGATCTGCACATTCTGAACGGACACAGGATTTATGAAAAGACAAAGTTCATCACTGCATCCACAAATACAACGATCAGCCACAACATTATGACCACCCACAGTAGAAGTGAATAACATTTAAAACCAACACAACTCAGTGTTCTGCTGGGAAACTTCTGGACCTGGCATTCATTCATGTGGATGTTACTTAGACATGTAGCCCCCACCTAGACCAGACCAGACCAGACCAGAACCCCCCACAGCTGTTTTGGAGAAACTCTTCCTCTTTGTACACCAATCAGGTATAACATTATGACCACCTTCCTAATATTGTGTAGGTCTCCCTCGTGCCTCCAAAACAGTTGTGACTCATCAGAAAATGGACGTGGGTCTTCTGAGGGGGGTCCTGTGGTGTCTGTTAACACGATGTTGTTAGTGGGGGGGTCTTTGAGGGGAGGGGAGGGGCCTCTGTGGATCATCCCACAGATACTTCATCAGTTTGGGATCTAGAGAATTTGGAGGGCAGGTCAACACCTTGTGCTGTTTATTTATTTAATGTTTTTTTTTAGTTGTTCCTAAACTGGTTTTGTGTATGTGTCATTGCTGTGGGGTGGGGGTGTCTGGTCTGGTCTAGGTGGGGGCTACATGTCTAAATAACATCCACATGAATGAATGAATACCAGGTTCAGAAGTTTCCCAGCAAAACAGTGAATTGATACAAGATAATTGATGTTATTTACTTCACCTGTCAGTGGTCATAATGTTGTGGCTGATGTGTGTGTTCTGCTGTGATACACAGGTGTCAAATAAAAGTGAAAAATAAAATAATATTTTCTTAAGATTTTTTTTACAGGATATTTTACTAAATGTAAACATTCTCGTAATTTACTTGTTCTTCTTTGTACTAAAACTAAAGGACACAAATCTCAAGTTGTCATTAGTTATTGGTTATTATGTTGTCATGTTACTGGTTTGGCCGGTTTGATAATCTGAACCCACCCGCCCCCCAGCTCTAATGTGAACCTACCTGGTTTTCTGCTGTAGCTTCACGCTGTTGGTACACCCCCTAGGGGTTCCATGGGGGTACTGCAGGGGGATTTAAAAATCTTTGGTTGATTATACATTTTTCTTTAAATCTTTCTTTCTTTAAATACACATTAACATGAATCCAACATATTTTAGTAAAGGGGTAAATGGACTAGCTGAGACCTGTCACTCTAAGCTTCCTGTACACACTAGGCCCCACCCCTAACACTGCTGAGCCAATCACGAGGCTGCATATTAGACGCCAACTCTGTCAAGTTCCCCACAATTCGATGAGTCTAATCAGTCCCCAGGTGAAATTCAGAAGCACACTGTAATATTAGCAGAAGAGATGCAGACGTTTAGGATTATGGAAGTTGCACCCACGTATTATCTGAAAAGCTTAATATTGAATGAAGAATGACAATGATGTATATTATAAGGACCAGGCATCAACCACTCAGGATGCGTAAAAAGAAAAAGAAACAAAAATAAAAGGAGGACGGTGAAAAATGGAGAGTGGTAACTATGAATGAGTGGAGGATTGGGGGCATCCAAGGTGCCTCCTGCCCGGGGGCCCCAGAATATCTTGACACAGCCCTGTAATATTCAACACCACCGACTGAGCTCTTTTGAATGAAATAGAATAAAAATAATAATAAATTAGAAACAGCAAAATATTTATTCACCAGTCAAAACATAAACTTCAACATATGAGGTCTGAGGACTGAACTCCACACGGTGATGCATGCATGCCAAGACTCCTGGTATCTGATGACGTCTGTTTCAAGGCACCCTTTAAGTGCTAAAACACATGGGGGTGTGGGGGGGTGTGGGGGGTGGGGGGGGACCATACATACAGGTTGGTGGATTTCATTGATAGATTAGCAATAAAAACACAGCAATGACAATCAGAGCCTTCCTTTTAAACCAGGCCTCAATCTAGACATCGGGAGGAGGGCTGGGACAAGCAGAGCCCCTGCAGAGATATGAATTAGCAGGGAAGCTACATTAGCTATTGAACATAAATAGGCATATCTTGCAGCATTCATGCGAGATGATGGTGTGTTTCGGTTGGTACATCTTCATCGGGGAGTGAGACGCTGCAGGAAAGACAAACAGTCCACCCAGACTTCTGTCCTCTCTCAGTACCAAGCGGGTGAACGAGTGTGGCAGTGGTCGCGGTGGGTTATCAGTTCTCGAGGAAAGCCACGTAGTCAGTTAGTCTGGCCAACTGCTGCTCGTTTGGCACCAACGAAACAGGGGGAGGATCTGTCGAGAGAAAGAAGAGAAGGGAAGGGAAGAGAAAGGCAGAGGAGACGATGAGTCAGAGCGGGATTCCTCGTCGCGCCAAGTGCCATCGATCTTACATCTCCCAGCTACAGCTCACGTGTTCTGACTCCGGGAGAGCGCACGTTTCAGGTTGATCACACTATCGACATCTGCGCATGAGCTCACGGCTACTTGTTTAACGGCGCTACCTGCAGAGCCTCCAAAAAAAAAAAAGAGCCTACGACTCAGTCTGCCCGGAGATCGTTACACAACTTTATATTCATTCCGACCCCAAAGGATTTCCTGTGCGAGATCCACTCTACGAGCAGAATCAGCCGAGCGCTGTTTAGCTGCAGCGGCGCTGCCGAGGCAAACACGCGAGAGAAATAAAAGCAGACGAGTGGATTTTAATGGTGGGTGGGTTAGCTGAGGACATGTGCGCAGCAGATGCTCCAGTAGTCCACTGATTACAGGGAGGAGGACGGGCCGCAGCCTCCTCCTGGTAGGTTTGCATAAATCAACAGGTCCTTTGTACATGTCCTCAAATCAATGCGTCACCCTGTGACCTTTCGCCTCATGGATATATGAGAACATCAAGTGAAAGAAAAGAAAAGCGGCAGAAAAATTTGGAGCAAACCAAACATCATTTTCTAGGAAAAATAAAAGCCCTACTTTCATCAGTTTTATGTGTGTCTAATAAAACCTAAGAAGAGAAACAGCAGAGAGGTGGTGCAGGGTTATTATTATTACTACTACTGAGAAGAAAACCATTTGGGCAACACGTGGGCCCAGCGGAACAGAACAAGACTGCCACCTACCTGGCTTTTTGGGCATCACCATCCTGGTGTTAGGGTCTGCCTGCCAGCCCTGGGTCACCACACCTTAGGACAGAGGAAGACAAAGACTGTGTCACACTCTTTAAAGTTTACCACTTGATTTATTATGACTAAAAATACATAATGGCTTGAATTCTTTACACACAATGCCCTCGTTCAGTAACGATGTTTGATTCTTTAGGTGAGACACGAGTAGGTAGGTGTTTAAACTCTTACCAAAGACAGACAGAATGAACATTTCCGAGCTAAATCCAATCCTACCTTTTACTGCCTCCTCCACAGAGTAGCCAACGAAGGCGGCGAAGTCGTCCGCCGTTATGGAAGTGTAGGCCTGGGCCACGAGGCTGTACGCTCTCTGCCGTGTGCTCTCTGTGAAAAAAACATCAGATAGGTGCATATGGAGCACATGTGAGTTCCATCCATGCTTCATGCTTCTGCTTCTACTTAAAGCGCATACAGCACAGGGGCAGCAACAAGTCGCTGTGATCTCCCAGAAACAGGAAGAGTATGTCATGAGCAATTAATCATCGGTGATGGATGGTTTATGAAGCATAGGATCAGCAGCAAACACGTGAGAGGATGTTTTGGTAGAATCGCGTGAAACCTAAAGGTTTGCACGGTGCTTCCGTGATTTTCCTGAGCTTGCACTTTTTTTTTTCTTCTTTCTCTCAAGTTTGGAATTCTGTGTGTTTGACAAGTAGCTTCCTCTCACTCCAAACAAACACACGAAACCAAAAATAGAACATAAAAAAAAAAAAGACTCTGGCTTTAAATGGTGTCAGAGAATCTTCTTTTTGAGCAATATGAAATGCCACGATCAAGGATACTTAATACGTCTTGTTAAATGAAGCATGCTTCAGATAAATCATGGATGTCGTATGCAGGGTAGTGCTGGCTCATGTCTGCATCAGCAGGTGCTGGATTTGGCTTAAAAACCCGACCAAGCAGAGCTATTTATCTAGACTGACTTGCCGCGCTGCAGTAATTGTGGGGATTACTGTAAGAGTGATGGGGCCTCGCGACAACATACAGTACACTGACATGCATTTGCTGCTGCTCCTGCAGCTATCGCGTAAATGCCTCAGGGTTACGGCCTTTTGGGTTTTATAGCCTAGCAACGGGTTATGTGTATCAACAGCCACTCAGGCCATGCTGCAGCTAGCAGCACTAACAATAACAACTGGGATGAGAAAAGACAGCTGTGCAGGGGAAGGCCGGAGATTTGTCAAGAACGCTTTCCCATTCTTATTTCCATAGAGCGTCCTGGCCTTGCTGCTTTTGTACAGGTCTAAAAAGAGACGGAGCTTCGAAGATATGGATTCAGAAATCTGTGTCAACATTGTTTTGTTGTGTGTGGGACGTCCTTGAAGATCCTTCGCCTGCGTTCGCTCATGGTTTTACTGAAGTTATGGCCGTAGAGTTACATGTGAAGTTCTTAAAACACCACAGGCTGTGAAACAGACTCATGAAATGTGGATTGAAAGAAATGTTTTGTTGGTGACTATTTATACATGACTCAATTTATGACTCATTTAATTAAACAACGTTTTTTTTTTGTGTTTGTAACAACTGTCTTGCGTTTGGCTGCAGATGCGTGTGCACCAATCCCAGCAAAGCAGGTCATCTCAAGGGGCTTTCTGTAATTCAGTCACAAGCAAGATGTGTATTTTTACCGTGGCCTCTTGACTGCCAGCAGATGACTGGTGTGGCAAATGGACCTGCCTTTTCTTAGCATGGCCTTCTGACACTTCAGTGTTGGGCCGGGAGGTGCTGAGCAAGGCATCCGTGAGTGGGAGGTGGACGGTTTTATAGAGGAGAAACAGGACCTGGCCTGTCCTTCCATGACGGTCTATTCGGGGGGCTGCTATCATTTCTCACCCTCTCACCTCTTAAAAATAGCCCTCACTTTTCACCAGCAAAGGCAAAGCAGACAGGACAGGGCAAGGGCTTTTATTTTTAAATACAGACCATTGGCAAGTCAGAGCAGCAACAGATAGGGAAACAGTTTGATGGAAGCACTCCAAGGAAATCTATAAAGGTCATGACAGGTTTTCTCCATTTTATACCCACTTCATTAAAAAAAAAAAAGAAAAAGTCTTAAATCAGGTCAACCAACATCTCAAGTTGGTGTTTAATTTCATGCAGCTTTATTCCACTAAAGATAGACTTGGTAATCACAGGTTAGATAATCACCAATTTAAACACAAACAAAGTGAGAAAGAAAATGAACTAAAACTACTATAAGGCTACACATGAAAAAAAAAAACAACAATGTGCTTCAGACCATCTGTATTTAGGTTTCTCTACGACTATTTTCCATTTTACTGACTCAGAAGTACAAAAGTATAAAAAGAAATTAAGAAAAGGTACGAATACGACATTGAAATCAAATATTGCACTGAAAGTCTGGGCACGCCATCTTAGCCCACATCCAACCTAACCTTATTTTATTTCCTTCAGTATCAAATTCAGAGTCCTGATGATAAACACGTCCCTATTTTTTTTTTTTAAAAAAAGCACATATTAAATTATAAGTCCACATCTACTTCAGTTTTCATTATTCTTCCTCCTCCTCTTCCTCTTCCGCATCCTCAAACTCATCATCTTCACCACCGCCCGTTCCGAAGTCCATTTTCGAGAGGACTGCCTCGACGTGCTCTGTCGCCAAAGTGAAGTGGTCCATCTTCTCGAAGCCCGGCTCTGGCCTGTCTTCCCCCAGTGAGGATTTGGCTGCATCTTTGGTCTGCGTGATGAGGCCCTTAGCGGTCAACAGGAACTCGGCGGCTCCGCTCTGCTCCAGCGCCCTCACAGCCGAGTCTGTCAGCTCTGAACTCGCCTGCAGCCGCTCGCCGTAGCGCTGAGCTAGCGCCCGCAGAGCCGCCACCTTCTCGTCTTGCTCCTTCCCAATCTTTTCCAGGAGAATGGTCTTGCGCTCTTCGAGCACGGCGTACAACAGGTCAAAGCGCTCGGCCAGGCCTTGCTTAGCGCGCTGAGAATTCTCCTGCACGGCCCGGCAGGCGTCTTCCATCTGGTTGAGCAGAGCCTGCAGACGCCCGTTGCTGGCCACCAGGGTATCGATAGCATTACTGAGTTCGCCCTTCTGGGTTTGGTAAATACTTGCTAGAGGGGCCACTTCGCAGTCCTTATGCTGCCCGAACACTTTGCACATGGAGCAGGTGGGCGCCTGGCAGGTCACGCAGTAGATGTTGATTCTCTCGTCTTCGTGTTCTTGGCACATTGGTTCCTTGGTTTCTTTAGGCTTCAGGTTGGTTTCCGTGTTTCCGCTGTTGTTCACCTCCTGCTGCTGCTTGTAGATGTCGATGATATTTTCCACCAGCAGGTTGCGCTGAAGCCCGTGCACGCCGTGGCGGTCGAGGACGACCTCGAACCGGCAGGTAGGGCAGCGGAAGACGCCTCCGGAGAAGCGATATGGGTTGCGCGAGTCGTAGAGGTCGCTGGCACAACTGCGGCACAGGTTGTGTTGGCAGGGCAGGATGACCACGGGCTTGGTGAACATATCCAGGCAGATGGGGCAGCTCAGCTGCTTCTCCAGGCTATCCATCGGGCTGGGAGGCCGAACCATAGATCCTGTCCTCTGAACGTCCATAATGAAAGAAACAAAAAAAAAAAAAAAGCCTCTGTCTAAACCTAGACTACTAAGTTTTCCAATTTCCCAAAGCAGGAAAGTCAAAGCTTTTTAACGCCCTTAAAGTGGAGAGCAGACTCCAAGACCTTAACCTCTGTGTGCGCCGCTCCTCGTCGAATGCTCGTATCTATTCTGGTTGAGGGCTCGCAGCCGTGTCCTTTATATCAGCCCCTCACAGCTGATGACATTTGATCCTTTCCACCAAAGGGGAGCAAACATTCCTGCCCGCTCACTGGCCTGGGATCTTTTCACAGAAATGGACTCTCCATACCAAGTGCAGCATGTGTCACATGTCCCAGTGGGCACTGTGTCCCCTGTAACACTGGCAGAAACGAAGGGGCCGAGCAGACACAAACAGGCTCCATGTGACTGAGGAGGCCCACCTGAGAAGAGCTCAGTGTAATTGGTAAACAAGTCGGTGTCAACATCCTGCGACTGTTGTTGTTCCATTTTGTCTTAGATTTGATTTGTGTCATATGTCTAGTTTGTTTTCTAAGAGGACTGATGTTTTTAAACACCTAAACACCTAAAAACCTGGCTCTTTTTTCCCCAGCTATTACTGAATGTATTTTAGAGGCTATTTCTTTTAACTATTTATTGACCTTTTTGTAGATTTGTGGCACTTTGAGATTGTCCAAATGAAAAATAATGTAAAATCTATTTTGTTTTCTAGATAGAGTGAGTCACATACTCTAGATATTAACATTAAAATTTAAATCAGCCACAATAATTAATAAATCACTGGTTGTATAACGTCTATATTTTGTATGAAAAACATTTTCTCGGTTTCGTTTCAGATGAAACAGATTTTTGATACATTGGTAACTTAAAAAAGCGTCTTTTAGCCCAAATAATAGCAACATGAAAGAGCTGTCAACCAAAACACACAGTAAACATTCATTCACTTCTTAAAGTCTTCCATTTCATCATACAGTAAAACGTGTTCATTTAGCTCCTCAGGCACCAGTGTACTCATCGTAAGAGGTTATCAAGTGTCGTGTGACATACTGTGCGTCAGCATTAACAGCAGATCAACATGAAGTGGTGTAAACATGAGGGAGAAGCTATTCTTAACCTGTTGCACAAGGAGACTATCATATGATACAAACGCCACAACAATGGAGGCCGTCGTCTTTATTCATCTTTATACCCAAATTCACTCTTTCAGCGTGAGAAGGTGGATAAAAAGAAATATTTACCTGCTCTATTTATTTCTCATTATGAGACAGGCTCCTGTACGTACAGTAGTAGAGCCTCGTGTATGAAAACCAGCCTTCACGTTAGGGACAACGCACGCTGCTGGAACTTGGAAAGTTCAGTATAAACACTGGAATTTTTCCCCCTTAATCTTTCAACATGTTTGATTTCTCTCCTGCTCGACTGCATCGCAACTGCAACTGTGTTCAGCTGGTGCCCCCTGCTGATTGTAATCATAATACCACACAGAATAATTGTATATGTCCTTTTCATTTCACTGGAAGTGAAGTGTAAAGTCTAAATCACATCCACATCCTATTAATCTGAAATGTTAAATGTTTAATGAGAGTAAACAGTCAGAGAGGAGTTTTCTTTTGTTCTTACCTCGAAGGGCCTCCATGACCGGAAGGATATTCTCTGACCACTGGAAAGCTGCGATGGCTGTGTAAATGCCTGGAAAGTCTCGCTGCCAAATGCGCTGGCCAACAGCCCAAATAGCTGCTAATTCAGGGTTTGCCTGTAAGTAACAAGGAATGTATCACAAACAACCCTTAGTATGCTACACTTGGTTTTCTGGTTTTCATAGTAATGTCAAGATTATTTAGTGCTTTAATTGTCTTATCTACTTTACTTTGCTATTTAACCCTCAGGAGTCCAGAGTTTAATTGGGCATGTTTGACTACTTCAGGTTTTACCTTTATATTTCATGTTAAAAACGATTTACATTACCTTGTTTGGTTTCATTCTTTTCAGCACAACCTCACGTGTCATTTTACAATTATTTTTTTTTATTTTGACAAACTGTACGAACACATTGGGCCTAAAACCAAACTAAAACCGCAAAATCCGAGTAGAAATTTAGATTTTTCACTGTGAAAACCACAAACATGTTTAACAAACCTTTTTTACGACTTAGAATGTAAATCTAAAGTGTATAATTTTTGTACAACTGCTTGCAAACATTTACAAAACTATAGGAAAGGGTTGTTTTTTGTTTTTTTTTTGAGGCTGGCTAGCAATTTCCACTTGCAAGCATTTTGCTTTTCATCGTTTCTCCTGTGCATCAACGAGACTCAGTGACGCTGTGCCATGTGATTTAGACGCACCGGTGCTTCCAACAAGATTGGAAGACGAGTATCTAACAATTAACTGATAATTACATCATTCTATTTCTTACTGACCTTAGTCACCTAAAAAGGAACAGACAGTGTTGTGAGACAGCATCCGAGTAATCAGATAAGTCAAGATGCCAATTAAGGAATTATTACTTATCTAATTTAGCTTTAAATTAAGTTGGACTTGTTCAGTGTTTATCATGGTGAATTCAATGTAATCTCATATCACCTTGAACTTTAGACTTCTGTCATATCATCATATCACCACAAATGTTCAACGTTGTAGATGCCTGCAGCTGTAACTGGATGTTGATGTGAACTGTATCTTCTGTTAGAAACTGTTAACTTCTACATGAAGCTAAACAAACATGATAATTCCATTTAACTGTGTTTATATGCAGCTACCAATCAAAATTGTCTCAAGACACTTTACAGAACTCAGACCTAAGGTAACACCATGAAAAGAAAACCTCCCGTACGGGGGAACCCGGCTGCACGAGGCCGGGGTAGAAAAGAATGTGATGCATGTGTCACCTAGTGCACGGAAACAGATTTCCTTACACATGGGAGCAAATGGTGGTTCAGCTCAAGTAGACATCAGCATGTGGCCATATGTCTTAGCACGCTTACCGATTTTATCGCTTGAGGAATCCTTTTCCATAGATACCTGGCGTTATTCCTGTGGGATCAACACAAACTAGTCAATGCATGCATTAACAATAATTTCACACAACAGACTTCAGCTACTTACAATAGATTTCTACAAAAATATAAATTTAAAAAAGCAGTGATGGGGACAAACAGTCAAGTTATTGCTTTATCCGGGAGCAGACTGTGTATAGGAAACTCAAAATCAGATCTCACTCTTAATAATGACTCAGAGACAGATTCAGAAACAGACGCACACAGTTTACTTACATGTCATTATTAAGTAAATAGAGTGCCAGCAACTGAGCGTATACTTGAGGTGTTGCAATGCCCCCTGGAGCCTGTTGAAAATAAATGCAGGAGCAATGTTAAAGGTGCAAAGCAAAGCATGGAGATATAAAACATTGTATTGCTTCCATAACCCCCCTCCCTTTTTTTACTTTATCTTAAACATTATTCGACAATTGATGTGAAGTAATGTAATGTTAGCTACATGTGTTATTTTCATTAGCTCCTGCTAAAATTATTAATGTGGTCATAAAGTCAAAGTTTAATTCTTTAGTTGCACATCTGCACAAGCCACAACAGTGGAATTCATTTCAATGTCTTAAGCTCCTAAATAATGAATTAATCCAGGGAAAAAACAATGAAGGACGAAGAACGAGAGCTTTAATGAGGGATGACCGTAATGTATCTGGAACACATTCCTGAAACAAGTTACCACCGCACGTCAGAAGCTGTGACAACTACTTACTTTTAAAATAAAATAAAATAACAACATTGGTTAAAAATAAATCAGACATGTACTCATATACTGTTATTAATCTGATGCCTGTTCTCTGGGTTCTTGGTTCATTGATCTTTTTGTAATTGTGGGTCAAAATGTTTTGTTATAATAGTGTTTGTTTTGATATCGTCTGCCTGTGTCTTTTCTGGGTTTGTTTTCCTTGTGATTGTCCTGAAGGTTTTAACCAAAAGGCATGAAGCCTTCGCTTATTAGGGCCCTGAACTCTCCAGTCTACCTGAATCTGCTGAAACCTTCAAACTGAATCTTAAGAATCTTAAAACGTATTTTTATGTTCTGGTGTTTTTATTATTATTTGCTATTCTTTGGCTTTTTCAGTCACAACTTAAGAGACTGGTGTTCTTTATTTGACACTGTATCTTTTTATTTATGACTTATAGTTGTATAGTTGTTATCTGTATCGTACTTACTTGTAAAGCACCTTTGTCTCAACTCAACTGTTGTTTGAAATGTGCTATAGAAATAAATTAGTATGATATTGTATGATATTAGGCTTTTTATCATTATTCAGGCTTTTATTTTGCTTGTTTTTATCTTTTTTTTGATTCTAGCTCTTTTCTGTTCATAACTTTGTGTTGCATATTATGCATGAATCGTGGTACATAAATAAAGACTGTTATTATTGTTATTATTATTACCTGCCTTAGGCATATATGCCAAGTGCGGCGCATTTACACTGATGCCTAATGCACCAATGCTGACTACTGTTCAGAGTGCCAATTAAATTAATTAATATAAGAAAATAATTTAAATGAAAGCATGCGGTGTTAGCCGTGGCTATGTTTACTAACACAACCAACAGATTGTGGCTAGCTAACCCGCAACAACAATGTTAAAACTGTCAGTAACTGCAACCCAGCTTCATTTTCTGACATCGTCAGTACAGAACAGGTTCATTTAAATGTAGCCTCGAGAAAAAGAAAGTCCTTTTCAGAGTGACAGAAAGTTAAAGGAGCTTTAAATGTGTTCGCTTGTTAGCCACCATGCTAACCTGAACTGCTCGTAGCCAGCTAGTGCTACGACGCCTTCAGGGACCTTCATAGTTCACACGCTCAAAGAAATATAACTTTCACAAACACGGGCTCACCTCGAGTTCCTGAGCTTCACTCTGCTCCAATAATTTATCAAAATTTTCCTCCATAATCACAGCAGTAGGCATGGTGATGCCTAACTGTAGCAGCGGACACTTCTTCTACTTCCGTTGTCCTTCTTCTTCGTTGGTTTCAGCAGTCTAGAGCCATCCCAGGCGTGTTGCTGCCCCCTACTGTTCCCCAGGCGATTTCTCTTAATGTTTAATCATAATGGAGCGCTACGGAAGAGTATTAAGAAAAAAGAGAGAGAAAGTATTTTTTTTTCATCATGCACTTAGAGAAAAAAGTCGAAATTTTGAGGAAAAAAAATAAATACAATATCGACAAAAAGTCGACCTTTTGAGAGTAAAACTTAACAACAAGCGCACTGCTTCTACAAAATGCCTTGCAGACAGTTAGATTAAGTGGTTAATCTATATGATATTGTATTTCAACTTTTTAATGTCATCTCTTCTTTCTCAAACGTTATTCATCAATAAAGCAGACAATCAATAAATAAATTAATAAATTAAAAAAGAGAAAAAATCATTAAAAGCAATCAATACAAAAGAAAAACAATAAATAAAAAATTAAAACAATTTATTTCTGGTAATTTCAAAATTCTGTTTCAACAATGTTCATTTATTTTCCTTTTTCATTTTCTGTTGCTGGAAACAGATTGCTGGTGTGTTTGGGTTCAAAGTTTTTTTTTGCCCGTCCCTGGTACCAGGTCAGACGAGTTCATGCATCTGTGTCTTCCAGGCTGGATTACTGTAACTCATTACTGTGTGGCTCCAAATAGCTCTTTAAAAAGCCTCCAATTGATTCAAAATGCTGCAGCAAGAGCATTGACAGGAAGAAGCGAGAGAGATCATATTACTCTTGTTATAAAGTGGCTCTGTTATTGTATCAGGACTGTTACAGGGCCGGGACCCTAGAGGGCAGCAGCACACAGGACAAGTGGCAGATAGTCTCCTAGGAAATACCGCTGGCAATGCATCTTTGGGGCACAGATTAGTGATAGTTTGCATGGAGGCTGGTAAAATACCAGATCATCCCAACGGTTCGATCTCAAAGTGCAGGACTACTTGTGGTTTCAAAAAGTAGAATGTGAGGTGGAGCTTTCAGCTTTCAGTCTCCTCTCCAGTTTAGGTTCAGGAGGCAGACACTCTCTCTACTTTTAAAGTCAGGCTTAAGACTTTCCTCTTTTAATAGTCAGAGCTGGACTTAGCCATCCTTTAGTTATGCTGCTGCAGGCCTAGGCTGCAGGAGGACGATTCACATCTACATTACTGGCGTTTTTTCTTGGTGTATTTTCTGATGTTTTTACAACAACATAAAGTTGTAATATTACTATATTCTAATGTTATTATGAGGTGGAGGCTTCAAATGAGCCTTCCCCTGCACTGTTTCATTATTATTTGTCATATTTTATGTTTTTTCTTTAAAAAAATGTGAAAAATAAAAATTTTGAAACTTGATAAAAGCTTGATGCTACTCTCTTGTCTCTCACATACTTTCTTCTCTATTACTACTCGTGCAGTTCTGTGCTACAACTCTATAGCATGTTACCTGTTGTGTGTTCGTCAAAGCTTATGCCATGGACTTGTTAACCAGTTGATTAAGTCATGGTCTTTAGGCAAACCGTTAATTAACCCACTACAATGTTTGGTTTAATGATGATAAGCAAATATACCGTTGGATTGAACATAGCTCTACTTATAAGTGACAAGTAATGGAAGTGACAAAGTGGAAGTGAAATTTTGTATTAGAAAATCTATTAAAGAAATAAAATAAAATATGCATTTATTGCATTTCTGTTTTTGCATTTTTTCGATAAATGTTATCGATTATGTTGCCTCCAAATTTGTAGATCATTGTTTTATTAATTTTTCAGCCATAAACCTGTTCATCCTCAAGAGTTTTTTTTTATAAACCAGTGTAAACTAAACCATCAATTTTGTATTACTCTACTTAAGTATTTCACTACAGTTCAAGAATAAATATTCTACTTTTTACTTTTTAATATTATCATTTAATAAAGAACCTATTATAGTTTTGTATTGTCTCTTTGTACTGTGGAAATAACAGAGTTAAAACTTGAGTAAATACATAAAAATAACAACAATACTAAAGAACTTGAGTAAAAGCTCTGATTATATCATAGCCAACGCTTTACTAAAAACTCCTACAGGATCTTTGCCTATTTTTGGACACAACACTTGACGCTGTCGTTTGTAATCTCACACAGCTGTCAGCAAGAAGCAGCCTCACAATATCTCACATCCAGCTTCACCCAGAAGACGCCTCCCGCAGTAATGGCTGCCAGGTGTAATGACAAGCGGGGCCGGTGACTAGACATGGCAGCGGAGGGGGATATGAGGGAACGTCTCGACACCGCGCTACACAAAGAGAACACAAAGAGCTGTGGCTAATTACAGCTGCTGTCAACGGGCCTCATTACAGATGCAGCGCGGCTAATGGAGGCCTGCTCCCTCTGCATTCTGCACACATTATTTATGGAGCCGCAGCACACAAACACTTCCACATCAGGGAGTTGAACAAGTGTTTTCTTTTGACCGGTAGCCAGACGGCTGCTGTAATGATTTCATTCTGCTTTGAAAGTAGCAGGATCGTAAACTAAAGTACCAAAGATATTGTGGTCTGACCCTCCTCATCACACCACCACTCCTTACAGTTACTGTCATCAGGAGGAAAACATCTACAAAAAATCCTTCATTCCATCTACAACAACCATCCTGAACACCCTGAAACAGACACTGGATGTTTGAATTAACTGCTACTTTTCTTGTTTTTGTATTGTCCTTTTTGGAAAACTGTCTTTTATTTGGATGTTATTTTTTTTTACAAGTACCACCACTTGACCATATCTAAGGTAACAGTAAGAGATGTTCCTTGTATCCTAGGAAAGCAACATACACGACCAACCTTCACTGTCCACGTGCATGGAGAGAAGAGACGTATATACATAAGAAGAACATCCTTCCTCAAGCTCAGGTCCTCTACCATTCTCACCTCAACCTTGCTGCTCCTTTAAGTCTTAGTACTTCCCGGTCTTTTCTGCCTTCTTCTGCTCTTTGTCCACCACCACTACGTCCAGGTTGGTCAGCGAAGACCCATCAACCACCTTCTGTGGTGTGGCCCATTGAGACTTGGATGCTTCTATTCCATTACTGGGTACAGATATGTTCCTGTACACCATCCCGGCCACTTGGCTGGCTGTGCCTTTACATGCACGCTGAGCGTCTAGCATCTTCTGAGGATATGATCTGGACATTGAGACATTACCTGCAGCTATTCTGAGGATTCACACAGTTTTAGTGAGAGTTGTGGACACAAAACTGAGACCTAGAACTAAACAGACATTGCAAATGTCCAGTTGTTCACTACTATACATTATTAGACGCTACTGTGTTGCTGGTCCGGCCCCATTGAGATTAGTGACACCCCTGGTTTAGAAGGTGAAACAGCGCCCCCTAGGATCACAAAGTTGACCTCCATTCGTCCGTGTTCAACCCGTTTGCTTCCATGTTTTAACACTGTGTGCAGCTCATCCACTTTTTTGCTTCACATTCAGTTTCACCAGACAATAAGACAGACAGAGTCAGGAGGGACACTACAACACTCTGCAGCAGAACAAAGTGTTCATGAAAACCAGCGTGAATTCATTTGCAGGAACTTCAGTGCGTCGGGGATTTCTCTGTGGGACTAATTTTTCCTGCAGCAAAGGAGAGGAAAATATTTAGTCTGTAGGTTTACTAAAGTTTGTGTCTGACAAAGTGAGGCTCTGGCCTAGATTTTTTATTTAGATATCCTCTGCATGCTCTTACACACATTGTGTTAACGCATGACCAGCTGTGTGTGTTACACCTGTGTTGCATCAGCATCAGCTCCGTGGTCGCGGACAGACGTTTACATCATCCTGTGAGCTGGACTTGAGGAGGAATCGCTGCAATGTTGAAACTGCATTTTTAAAGTCGGCCTTTCCTTTTATGAGCACTGAGCAGCTAAACACGGAGAAACACAGCAGATGTGTTTTCTGTCGTTTGTCTGGAGTCAATTAATGTGCAACACAACATTTTAATCAAATGTCTAATGCATGTACATCACTGTGGTCTTTAGAGACTTGTGTGTAGCATCTGCACCTTAACATCCTCATTTTTCCACTTCTATCAGACTGAAGAATATTAACTAAAGTGCTATTAGCTCTGAGAGGTGTACTCTTTAATAAAAGCAGGAGACTCTTTTCATTTTATCACATTTAATTACAACAAGTATCTGATGGCAGTGAGACATTTCAGTCTGCTGCCTTCAGCGAACAGCTTCCTCGTACACTTAAAAGAAATAAATTAAGCAGAATGGTCGGATTTACTCGAATCTCTCAAATCGTCGTTAAACAGATCTTTTTTTTTTCTTTTACTGTCCCCTTCATGCAGTATTTCCCTCCAGTTTTCAGTGTCCATGATCTCTGCAGGAAGAAAAACGCTGCAGTATTTTCTTCACACTTAGTCACTCGGATTATTTAAAACCTTGGAGCTGTTATCCCCAAACATATATCTGGCAGTAAGAAATGAATAAGGTCTTGTGTTTGGGCCACACCAACGACAAAACTGTCACCCGACATACACAGTACAGGAGCAGCAAAGACTCAGAAACGAAGCTTCAGTCAAATGCATCTAAATGTTTTTACCGAGATGTTTCCTTTAAGTGTCCAGTAGTAAAGTTTTATTTGTCTGAACAGTACGAGCTTTTATATACGGCATCTCTTCTCATGAGGAAAAATAGAATCACCAACCCTCTGTGATGTCACACAAGGATTTGAAGCTCAGCGTTGTGTCTCTGGCTGCCGCCATCTTGGCAGTGCCTGACTAAACCTAACTCCCAGTTAATTCAGATACGGTCAAATACGTGAATAAATTAATTGAATTTTTGAAACTTAAAGTTCTGTATTAACCAGAGCCATATATTACAGAGAGTCCGACCAACTAGAGAATGGAGCGTCTGATCTGTCCCTCTTTGCTGATTGGTTCTGAGCTGGTCACGTGTTTCATGGCGCCATGTTAGATACATCTAACCACTATTCACCCATAGAGAAGTGGCAATAACAGAGAATAAAGTTGGATTAAAAGTTAAAATATGCCACAGTGCTCAGCCTATGGCTCCAGCACAGGATCAGAAAAACACGGAGGAAACTCCACCGTTTCCCCAGTGAACAAAAACAGAGAAAGTTATGGAGCAGAAGATTAAAAGGAAGAACTGGATGTAACTGGTTTCTCTCTATTATGTGATGAGGTAAATGTCAATGTCTCTCTTTGACGTTTGTTAAGATTTTATATAGAAAAATAAAGTCATACCATCATTAATGTGAACCTTGATCTCAAAAACACCACTTTACAAATGAATGAAGTTTGAAGTTAGCCTAGCCTTATGCTAACCTTATGCTAGCTAGTTATCTAGACTAAAGGCTCAGAAAAATAGCAGCTAGCGTCATATATACTGTGAAACCCATTTATACATGTAATTTATGTCCATGTAGACACATTTAACTGACATGTAACTTTAGCTCGGATACTTCTAAGTTATTATGGCTAGCGTGCTAATGCTATAATGATGATACTAATGATGATACTGAATAACAGTATTTCTGAGTATTTATAATTTTTCTGAGTAATTTGAACCTTTTAAGGGTGATGGATGAACACGGAGACTGAGGAGAAGGTAAACACAGCTCCATGACTGATGAGGTGATTGGGCTACAAAGCATTTTACAGCTCATTTAAGATATTTAAAGGAAGTAGACGCTGGGATATTTAAGTGAGGACCTTTTACATAGTGACAGACGTTGGTAATAACATTTATAGGCCCGTTAATGGTGAAAATAAGACATTTATTTCAACATCAACCAGGGTTACACTGTAGAATCTAACCTCTGATGTAGCAAACAAGGCGCCATGATTTGAGTTGGACAGACTCTCTTTAATATACAGCTCTGGGGTTAAAGTTCCCATACGAGCATCTAGTGGCCATAGGAGGAACTGCATTTCTGCTTCATTGCTTTTCGGCCTCAGACGTTGCTGCTTCAATCTACCGTAAATAAACCAGAAAATAATGATCTGTAATCCGTGATGTTTTGTTTCATTACTTTAGTCTTTGTGGTAAAGAACTTAAGTGTTAAATTTGAAGACAACATAACGAAAAGTTTGTGTTTAATTCAGATGGCAGATTTATAGTCGAGTGTAAACTCCTTGTAAACCGAGTGTCACTGACCTAACTGTGTATGTCCCATCGTGCCACAGGGAGCCCACTAGAAAGTAAGAATGCACCAGTTTCTGGACAAGATTAACTTTGGTGGAACTTTTTACTCCCTCTGCTGCTGAGTGGAGCTAAGAAGGTCACCAAGTGCCACGGTTCAGTTCAAAGCCGAGATACGCGGAGTGTCTTCAGGACTGATGTAGCACCCAGTCTCTAAAAACCCGCTGCAGTTCACAGAGATACGAATCTGCAAAAGTTTTCATCTTGACCCAACATGCAGTTGTCCGGTTTCCAGTGTCTGCTTGGGTGAACATCATCCATATAATCCAACGCTGCTGTGAAAGTGTGAAGAACACACACACGCACACACACATTAAGGGTCTGTTACACTGTCTTTTCACGTTGCTGTGTCTGCCCAGTGTGTGCGTGCGTCGTCCCTGCGTCACGCCGAGCTGAGGCTGTCGAAGCCGCAGAACTTCCACCGTTTCTCCAGAGTCGCTCCGACGCCGCTCAGCTCCTGCCTGAACATGGTGGGCAGACGGACCATGAGGCGCTCCAGCTCCCCCGCTGATACCTGAGAGACACAGCAGGAAGGACACGCATCAAACTGTGGCACAGAGATAACGACCTTAGGGTTTTAGGACAGCATCAGTCTCCTCTGGTATAGTTGGTCAGAACTTCATCCTACAGCAACATAATGACCCAGAACTTTAGCCCAAGCTCTACCAGAACTACCTCAGGATGAAAACTAGATGGAAACATGGAGTGTATCATGGTCCAGTCTCTAGACTTTAACCCCATGGAGCTGGTTTGTGATGAACTGGACAGAAGAGTGAAAGTAAAGCTCCCTACAAGAACTCTCTGAAAAATACTCTTTGAATAAATTCCATTTTAGAAAGAAAGAATGTGACATGTTAAATCAGATAAAGATGTTTACTGCGATGAGTCCAAAGGTTAGAATATATTTTCGGTTATTTATCGATTCCAGGATTTTTTATTTTTTTTTAATTTTTTTGAACTTCAGTCATTTATTTTGTCTGTGCTTTCATTTCAGAGTGAAATGAGACATTAAACTGCATAAATTTCAACAAAAAAAGAAAGAAATATTGGAGTGTTCTAAAACTTTTGACGTTTTTCTCCTAACGTGATGAATGGAAACACACCAACACCAAAGACCTATTCGTGAATCTTGTTTTGTTTAGAGAAAAAGTGCTTTATTTAAACTTTAATATATCATTTGGTCTCTCTTACCTTTGAGTCCAGTCTTTGTATGTACGACCACAGATACTCCAGGTTGGCCCCAAATGGATGCACGTGGAGGAACGTCGATATGATGCCTGCAGAGAAGAGAACAGGTCAAAAGGTTACAAAACTCTAAGAGAAATATATCAATCTGACCAGCCAGGGAGAAGCTACAATGAATGTTGAAGCTCCTGTGTATTGTAAAATGTTGCACTGAAAGGACTCAAAGGTTTTACTTTTCTTTCCATGTACCACTACTACTACTACTACTACTACTACTACTACTACTACTACTACTAGTACTACTAGTACTACTAGATGACGACGAGACGATGAGATAATAATAATATAACATAATAATGTAACAATGTAAAGGAACATTTTAAAGGGAGTTTAAACTGCCCATATTCATGTTTCAATGCTACATATCGTGACATAAATACAAAGAAATATTACAGCATGTGCAGTAGATGAGAACAGAGGAGTCTTTCAACTAACTGATCAGTGTTATATACGGGAAGAACAACATGAACTAAACTTCTCTCAAGCTTCATCTGGACAATGATTCACTTCCAGCTGTTCATCAAAACCACATTCATGCATCAGGAGAAAAGGAAACAAGCATAAAGTCTCATTATCTTTTGCAGATTCTCTGAAAACTAAGCTGAAACGTGCACGACAAAAGTCTGTTTATTTCTATAAACATGCGTTTTGTTGTGCAGATTTAATGTTTAGCATTAGTATTCATGAGAGCAGCAAGAACACAGGCTTGTCAAGCTAATACAGAGCGGAGGGATGGAGGGAGGGCTGACACAGAGGTAAGAGCCACTCGAGTGGATATTAGACGTTCGGGTTCAGG
This sequence comes from Mugil cephalus, assembly GCF_022458985.1. NCBI lineage: Eukaryota > Metazoa > Chordata > Actinopteri > Mugiliformes > Mugilidae > Mugil > Mugil cephalus. The sequence goes on along the minus strand of NC_061781.1, from coordinate 24,431,107 downwards.
GTCCAGCTGAGCAGCCAATCTGCATCCTCACCAAGTGCTGCACAGTAAACATATGGCGGCGCAGCCCCATAAAAAACGCTGGCCGGAGCAGAAACTGATTACTCCTGAGAGGTCCTGCAACGGTAGGCAGCCATGCAGAAGGAACGGGGGCAGGGGAGGAAGAGGAGGATTGGTGGTGGTGGTGGGGGGGTAAGGGAATAGAGTGGCTTCCCCTGGAGGATCTGGTGCAGCCAATATTTATTTCCTTGATTTATGTGGCGAAACGCTGGCAATCACAGACTGGTCTAATTCAATTGCTTCCACAGGGCCTGCTGACGTGGAACCGTGCCATCAGAGGAGAGCTGCAGGGTGGAGGAGGAGGGAGGGGGGGCACTCTATTTAGCAAGTCAAATTTTCAACTTGAGCCAAGGAAAGTCAGACTGTGGAAGGGAGTGGGAATCACGCTCAGTACGGAGATACGGGTCTGACCTTTTAAGGCAACATCTACAGGAGGTTTCTGACGTATTAGAAGAGACTGATGAGTTTGTCCTGAGGGACGAAGGACATGAGTTATGCAGCTCTGCACACATGCACGAACAGTTCAGCTCTTTGAGGGATTGCGTGGAAAGTTTGAGGTAATAAATATGGTTAAAAAATGCAAACAATGCAACACTAGGAGAAGTTTTCACCTCCTCGCTGCTGTTTTCCTGAAGGTCAGCGGTTGTGACAGTGTGAAGTGATGCTTTGTGCAGGTCTGAGACGCCTCATCTATCTATGACCTCCACAACCGCTGGACTAAGACTTTTTCTACATCTGACTTCATCCTACCTCATGTTAAAAGCTTATCCATTGCCCCTCGTATCCTACTTTTTCTCATAAATGTTTCTCAGTGGCTGAACAATAGCAGATAATTCTCCACTCTTCTTCCTCCTACAAACCACAAACACAACCTCTCTTTTCCGTTCAACATTTATCAGCTCCAGCTTCAACATGAACTGCACAGTTTTTGTCAGCGTTGTTTTTAGAGAAACAGCTGAGAATTAATTACAGAAAGATGCTGACGCCCTGTATCAATGCTCAGGGAGGCGTAGCCCTCCACAGAGGAGGCTCCGGACTCCTGTTCTCTGACTGAAGTATATACCCAGCTTCAGATGGAGCAGGAGTGTGAACGCACCAACAGAGTCAGAGATGTACAGGGCCAGAAATGATTTATCAAGCGTGTGGATCTTTTTTCACATTCACTGTCCTTATTTGTTATTTTTAGGTGCAAATTTAAATGTAAATTTAAATCGTGTTCACAAATGTTTCTGTTTGATAGAAATCTGAGCTGTAGGCGCTCGAAGAGGGAAGATAGAGATTCTTGTCTCTCTTTCATATCTGGATTTTCTATTTGCTGCTAAAAGAGACAAATGAGCCGCGGCTTCTGCTTTGCTCTGGACAAAACAGCCACTCGATGCTTTTGTCAACGCTGCGGCGTGGCCTGGGTCACAGGAGGGTTTATGTGAGCTGAGATGAATTCAGTCCAGCTGCTGCGTGGAGTAAGTCAGTAAGTAAATCTGGCTGAGAGATCTCCAGAAACCCCCTGGACGGCAGAGAGTGCGCTAGTGTCTGCGTGAACATGACGGCCGTGGATGTGCTCAGTCATCTTTAATGTTGTGTCTCTGAAGGCCCCGCTGTGCACTCAGCCCACTAAGACATCAATCTAGTGACGTCCCTGCATGTTGCATGAGTGGCTGCATGCACAGGAAATTAAATGATCTGAGTAGAGTCCACCTGGAGGCTGGAAACGAAGCCGAGCTGCATCACATGCCAGTTTATTAGGCACACTAGAGAAGATGAATACTGTCTAATATGACGGTCCTGCACTACATCTTGGCTCCGATGCTCGATAGGGCCAAACAGTATCGATCTAAATATATTGACAGTATCGATACCAAGGCCAGTATCTGTATAGAATTGCTACCAGAGTGATGACATTGATACTCTTGTTACAGTTTCTTTTCTATACGTCCAGTTAATTACTCCTCACAGAGTTCATGCAGGAGCTTCTCCATCTCCACCTGGAATTAAAGGTTTATATGGACAGAGTTTGATACTCAGATCCTATCATCACGGCAGTATCGCACAACTGGAACTGATACTGTTATTGGAAGAGACGACAACTACACAGGATTCAGACTCACTAAATGAATGAGCCAACAATTTATATATTTATTATCACTTTACTGCTTTTGTTTACTTATTTTACTCAACTGACTTTGTAACTGATTTATTTTGAATTTGTTGTTGTGTTGTTTACTTTGTTATATTTTTGTTACATTGTTTCTATTTCTTATTTTACACTAATGAATTTTTCCTAAAAAAAAAGTGTAAGGGGAAATGTTTAACTGTCAGATTATTTTAGACTGTAATTAGTTGACAGACTAATGTGTTGGTTCGGAATCAGTTCAGAATCTGCTGCCAATCTTTACTTGAGCCCAAAACAGTGGAGCTTTGTGAAATAACACTCCAGGAACATCAGTTTAGACTGAACATAATATTAAGCCGATCTTAGAACCAAAAATATTGAGTCAACTGTCAAATATTGTTTGTAACTTAAAAGTTTAATCTCAATTAATAATAACAATCTTTTAGAGTGTGTGCACTATAAAAAACTATTAAGAGACCTGGTACTGACATTTAATTAAATGTAAATGACTGTGTGAGCGAATGAATCCACCGTGTCTACGATAAAGCGCTGGATAGAACTTATACATTATTATTATTATTATTATTATTATTATTATTATTATTATTATAATATTAATAATAATAATAATAATAATGAAAACATCTAATTGGAACAACTTCATTTTAAAATGCAGGTCAACTAAAAAACTATGAACCATGTTCATAACTTTGAACTTTGATAATTAAATAACTTTTAAATAACGTGAGGAAACTATTTGGAGCAACTTAATTTTTATCAACTTAAAAATGATCGTTTACACTATATTTATGCAACATTTGTGAAGAAAATATACAATCAAAGCACCGATACTGAAGCTAATAACTGGGAAGAAAGATATTACTAGAAAACGGGGAAAGGAAATTTAGTTTAAACAAATTCAGCTTTTCCAGATGTGTGACTACATCACAGATCAGTTCTCTCCAGACCCCCAGTCTGTGTCCTACAGGCCACAGATACCAGGCGTCCATGAAGGAGCATATCACACCGTCTCCTCTCTCATATTTACCCAGAAGCAGGGCCTCTTTTTCTGAGGCGACTCCTCCTCTCTTGATGACCTCGCTCCTCCTGTCTCTGCTGTGGTACAGTGAAGGAACACACCCGTTGATCCCCTGAGAAAACACACACATCTAAATCACACACATGTCAAAATAACGCAGTATTTTTGAACTGATACTTTAAATCATTCCTACTTAATCCCTCCATCAGTTTGGGGTTATTGGTTGAATTTAAATCATCATCACAGAGCTAATAATGGTCCTTTCACTGAAGCAGGATCGTATAAACATGTTTCATTTCTTCCACCACTGATGCACAGAAGACGGATGTTGTGAGCACCTAAATAATCATGCAGGACGCAGACAAACATGCAGCAAAACCTCTCACAGTTTAATAAAAGGCATCATAGCGCTCCACTCAGAAGGCTTTGGAGGTTTTAAGGTAACGCCGCAGAGAATACAGGCCATGTTTTATGTATCTATGTCCTTCTGGCTTCAATGTGTTCACACTTCAGCAGCTCTGAGGCTAAAGGTTCATCTCGCATGACACACACACATACTCATATATACATACTCTACGTGTGCATGTGGACATAATGGTGAAGGGAAAGAGAAAAGCTGTGAGAGACAGCGAATGAGGACAAAAATAACAGCCCTGAACTCTCAGCACCCTCTCCTTCTGTCGCTACCTTTCCTTTGACAGTGTCGGGCTACAAATAAATCTACAAATAACAATAAAAAATAAAAACACATGCATGAGAATCTGTGACTAGTTTATTCCCGTGTTTTAAAGTTAAGCAGGACTAATTAGCGTCATGAGGAGAGGTCCGTCCTGACAAAACCAATTAATTTCAATATTTAACTAACACAATTCACAAAAAAGAGCTTCAATTAGAGCATCAGACAAAACGTGTCATGAATGCGTTTCTGTCAGCAAACAGCACGGCAGCGCAGACCGGCGACAGGCAGGAGAAGTTTTCTACTTTAAAACCACTATGCAGGAGGAACGAGCAAAATGGGTCAAGGCGTGTTTTATATCAGTGTCGAATGTTGGCACAACTCCACCAAATGTCGCGGCCTCAAAGGGAAACTTCCACAAACGCATACGTAATGAAAATAAATACGGAGCAAGTGTGTCCACGCCTTCACATCGCAAACATTTCACTACACGTGTTTAATAAATCCCAACACTATATATATATATGTATATATGAACCAATAAAGAGTTTGTGCTGTTGTAAACTGCCAAATAATCAGACATTCAGTTTATTCACAGTCCCAGAAAAGTCTTATAAAGGTTTCATTTCAAGGCTATAAAATGTAAAAACTCAAGGGGGAAAACACTAAAATAATCATATTTAAATGTTTTAATGTGTTGCTTTATCATATTACAGATAAACTGTATGTTGGTCAGATAAACGACTTCAAGCCAAGTTTAGAAGAAACTGTTCTCTATTATTTAAGATGAGTCAGTAAAATACAGTTTTCATCAATTAACAAAATGTGGTGAATGAGCAGAAGAGAAATATAAATCAAATCAGTATCTGGTGTGACCCCCCTTTACCATCCAGACAGCATCAGTTCTTCTACTTGGACACAGTTCCTGAAGGAACTCAGCTGGTAGGTTGTTCTAAACATCTCAGAGAACTAACCACAGATCTTCCTCAGATCCTTCTGTCTCTTCATATAATCCCAGACACACTCCATGATGCTGAGATCAGGGCTCTGTGGGGTTCATGCCATCACTTTCAGGACTTCTTCTTCTTCTTTCCTCTGAAGATAGTTCTTAATGATCTTGGCTGGATGTTTGGGCTCTTTGTCCTGCTGCAGAATAAATGTGGGGCCAGTCCTCCTCCTCCCTGATGGTGTTGATGGATCAGTATCTGCCTGTATCTCTCAGCATTGAGGACCATTAATCCAACTCCATTTGTAGAAATGCAGCCCCAAACTCTCCAGGAGCCTCCACCATGCTTCACTGTTGCCTGCAGACACTCATTACTGTAGCTCTCTCCAGCCTTTTGGTGAACAAACCAATTATTTCTCATGTTGACTCATCAGTCCAGATGTTTCTGAGCCCAGTTCCTTTGTTTTGGTTCATAGTTGAGTCTCTTGGTCTTGTTTCCATGTCAGAGGGATGGATTTTTGGTTGCAACTCTTCTATGAAGACCACTTGTGTCCAGACTTCTCCAGACAGTAGATGGGTGAACCTGGGTCCCACTGGTTTCTGACAGTTCTGGACATTTTCTGATATAAGCACAAGGTTTTTCATCTTATTTTCCTTGGTCGACCACTGAGTCTACGATCCAACAGAAGGCCTGACTTTGTGCAAGTGGACCCATAAGGATTGACGCTGGTTTGAAGGCAAAGGGTAGTAACACCAGATATTGATGTGACTTAGATTTTGTTCGCTCACTTTGCATTTTGTTAATTGATCAAAATAAACAATCGTTATTCATATATGTTTTCCACTCCTGCCTAAAACGTTTGCACAGTACTGTACATGTGCATCATTCATCTCTGCATCAGATGCACACTTTTGAAGAGCTGCACCCGATGTTTGGCTTCAAAAGCAGAAACGCCATCCCTTTGTTTCAGTCCTTTACCTTTTCGTGTATCTCTCCATTGGTCCCTTCCACAGCTTCACCATTACTGCTCAGCAGCTGCAGAGACGCAGAGACAGAGAGGGAACAGGGATATTTGATGAGTTGCGGGGAGAACAAAAAGGACTGTTTGTTTCCTTTGCTGTTTTATACATGTCTCTGTTGGAGGAGAGTGAACACAAGCTCAGAGTTTCCACTGAGCAGAGTCAGTCATCTGGAGTGGAGGATGTTTGTCTCTTATATTTGTAAGGAAGGGGATTTGGAGGAATCCCACGAAATCTGACACATGCTTAATGGAGGAAATTGACACAAAGCAAACTGGTCATGAGGAGTAGTGGAAAGTCTCACCAGGTTCTTTAAACATAACCATGTGAAACACTGACCTAGTTAGCAGCCGACTGGTGAACTACACAAGTGCAGATGTGTTTTTTGGTCTCCCCTTCTTGGCAGTCCCAGTACTTACACAAACACCTCAGCGTTGACCACATTTGTAGACTGCAATCCTTTCTGTGAACCAGTTTCTCTTTTATGTGGGACTTTAGAGCCTTTTTTAAAGGCTTCAGTTTTCATCAATTAACAAAATACAGTGAATGAGCAGAAGAGAAATATAAAGTTCTGCTTCGTTCTTCCAGACCACCGACATGTTTATTTCTTCACCAGACTTATACACTACGACTGATTCTGAAAGTCTAATGTATGCTTTGTTTTGTTACCAAAGTGACCGGAGTCAAGTTCCTTGTATTTGCACATATGCTGTACCTGGCCAATAAAGGAGAGGAGGGAGTCAATTCAAATGTGGAGCGAGAAAAAAATAAAAAAAAAATACATAGGAAAAAATACTGTAGGATTCTTTTTTACATTTTGGTTTTATGTTTCATTCTTTTTATGTCTTTATTGTTGTCAGTGAGGGAAATTTGCAAAGTAAATAATTCCATCGTGTGGTTTAAACTGCTGCTTTTTGTGCATATGACAATAAACATCTTCAATCTGAAACAGTCCTTTGTTCAAACAATGCATGTGGATACATGGATCAATGTGAATCAGGAGGTTTGTAACATTTAACAGCATCTGGAAACTATTGTGGCAGCAATTATTTCATGTTTTATTGCTGCAGTTTCTGGGTTACAAAGGAGTCCAAAAGGACAATGGCTATAATCAACTTTCATGCTTAAAAATGCATCACAACTAAACAAAAGCACAATAAATTCAGAGCCATTTAAAGACATGTAACTGATTAACGGGTAAAATTATACACATTACATTACATTACACATAATATCTATACTTACTTATATCATTTACAAATAAATAAAGTGCTTCCTCTCATAGACGTCAATGTTAAAATGTCCAACTTTAGTGCAGAAATAAACATGTTTACAGCAGGTACCAAACAGGTTTAGGTCTCTGTGGCTAATTTCTCCATTCATGATGTCTATAAGGAGGAGAAACCTTAAATTATATCAAGTTCTGAAGAATCTAGATGCTCTACTTCTTTGATCCTTATTCAATTAGCCTCCAGTTAGTTTGGTTCTGCACAAAACGTGACGGCCAGAGACACGTCCATCTCTACATGTAATGTGTGTAATTGATTCCACTTTTAAAGCACCCTGTCTGATTTTTATCCAACACCACCACCACTCAGTCCACAAGTATTTATAGACCACACACACGGTCTCTCAGGTCACACCACTCTCTTCTCAGCGGGGGAACACAGAAAAACATCCCAGCAGGACTGTTGCCATAGCAGCCGTCATGTCCTTCCAAACCCTTTCATCCCTCCGTCATACTGAACCTGTTTCATTACACCGGCCATGAAAGAGACGCAGAAACCAGAAAACACACTGAAAAGGAGAGTGAGGAGTCTGCTGCTGATTAGGACCTCGACACGCTGACTTTAAATTTACTGCCCCCGCCCCAAAAAAAACAAACACAGCCAGTGTGACATGAAATCATCAAAGGAACGTCACAGCAGAACCACCAGATAAACACACACCTTGTCTCGGAGGCCGAGCACCTCCCCCTCCAGGTAGCGATGCTCCTCTCTCGCCTGCTCCAGCTCGGCTTCTTTACTCGTCAGCTTCTCCTGCAGAGTCAGGAGTTGCTGGAAGGAAAACGCAGAACCACACATCTCATTATGATGGACAGTTTCATAAAGGTGTCAGAGGTCAAACATCATTGTTTTCAAAGTGTATTACCCCAAATTCAGCCTTGGTTCTGAATTTCAACCAGTCAAAAAGTGGCTGTAGTGAGTTCTACTGAGAACAGGCTGCGTCTGCACCTTTAAATGCTAATGAGCTGTGTCTGACCACGCCCACTCCACGAAATGTGTAGCAAACAAGCCAGGGAAGAGATGGAATTTTATCACTTCTGGGTAGTGGTGTTCGATACCACGATTTCCTTTCGGATCCAATACTGAGTAAAATTTAGTCTGGTATCAGCGATACGGTTCAGATATCGATACTTTATTTATTACTATTTATTTATTTTAAACTCTGAAGTAAATTGAGGTAGTGGCTTAATTTATTATATAGCCGAGTTAATACAACAACAGAAAAACCAGTTTAAGCTGAGTTTGTGTTTCAAAAGGTTTGTTGTGTTGCCACAACTCAATAGTTTATTTACGTTCCACGACTGAAGTATCACAAGTATCGATATTTTGATTTGAGAATCTAGTTTAGAGCTTAAAGACCTGGAATCGGAAGCAGAGACCTTTCAGTATCAATCACACATCACTACTTCTATGGCCTCATATTCAGACTGTGAGGACACATGTTACTGTTAGAAAACCTTTATAAAGTGATGCATAATATGGGACCTTTAATGGAGGAAGGTTGTTAGAAATTCACATCAGCTCCGCATTTATGGACGTGGACGTGCTTCTGCAGCTGTCCTGTCCTAAGCACACGCGAGTCATTAGACTGTAGTTGGAACAGTTTAGCAGCTTCTTTGCTGCTGAAGCTCGTCACTATTTGAAGCTGCAGCCTCCTACATTTATTTGCAGTACGTGAGCCGTGAATAAAACACTTTTTCATTGTCAGACGTGTAGTTTTAGAGCCCATACCTTAAAAATGTTCATTTATTTAGTATAAAGCTGTTGCAGAGGAATCTTACAGCAGGAGAAACAGCTGACGGCAGCTATAACTTTAATTTCTTTCCCAGTCGTATTTGCTCCCACTCATAACTTTGTTCATGTGCTGTGGCCGTCATTTATTATTATGGTTACGTTCTCTTCGTTGCAATAAGATGCTTCGTATTTTTATTGATATTTATTGAAGATGTAACTTTGTCAAAGACTGTAATAAAGCATGTGAAGGTAATATTTATTTGAGCAAAGCACTTATTTAGTTTTGTCTTGGAGGCTCGTTTGTACCGGGGGAACAAAAACAGCAGCAGGTGACAAACGAGGAGCGACAGTAGCGTGACTTTCCATCACACTGTTAGAAGTCAGCTGAGCAACACATTTGCATGTGTGTGTGTGTGTGTGTGTGTGTGTGTGTGTGTGTGTGTGTGTGTGTGTGTGTGTCTCTAATGTGCCTCGCTCTATCAGCGCTGTCACTTCAGATAGATGAAGACAGGGAGTCGAGTCAGATCAGAGTGAATCAGGCGAACGCGCTCCGTGCTCTGACGGAGCTTTGTGTGCTGCTTTATGAAATCAGTGGAGCAAGGGATTATGGGAGAGCTCAGAGGAAAACACTGTTGTAGTCTCTTTTTTTCTTTGGTTTGTTTTTGTTTGCTCGTGGAAGACACACACAGCGAGGTCGGCAGCAGCCAGGAGTTAACGGTGAGGAGAGAGGTGTCGTCACGTGATTCTTCTGGATTAATTCAAACCAGCAGCATCACAGCACTGACCTGTAGACCATGGGCAGCATCGCACATTTCCACTGATTACTTGATCTTAGAAGTAACTAAATTAGCCCCCCACCACCAAAAAAATAAAATACATGTTTTTATTAAAATCCAGCATTTCTGCTCGACCAACTTCTTCTTCAGCTCTCCCCAACTTACTGGTTCTGCTCCAAAGTCTTGACTTGGAGACATTTAAGTCCAAGTCTATAAGTCAAGTTTTTTTTTTCTCTAACCACTGCTCCAGTTGAGATATTTCCAGCTTGTGCTCATCTCTCTCCTCCTTCCATTGTTGTTTATATTGGTTTGTGTTGCCGTGTGGTTTTACATGTGAGTTGACCTTAGTTGACCTCATGAAAACGTGACTTGCTGCATACGTGACGTCGCTCCCAAAGACGCAAGAAGAAAGCAAAAATAGCAAAAATATAAAATGGGGACAATAGTAACGCACAGTTACTTCGACAAGTAACTTTTATCTGATTACTGGTTTGGAAATAGTAACGCGTTAGATTACTTGTTACTGGAAAAAGATGGTCAGATTAGAGTAACTAACGTCACTAAGTAACATTTTACCGGCATCATTGTTCAAGAGTTTCCTCCCACCTCCAAAGACATGCTCATTAGGAAACTGGTGATTCTAGATTAATCCAAGGTGTGAGTCTCATCACCTCAAAATAAGTCGTAATTTAGATGCAAAAATTTAGGAAAATTTTGCATGAAATTCTTCACTAATTTGGTTTTTATTGCAAAGAAAACGAAAGAAGACTTTAAAACAAACAAACAACAAAAACCCCCAAAAAACAAAGGGACAACAGGAATAGGACTTGCTGTGATTCTTGAAGATCTGCTGCTCATCCAAGTAGCTTTTTTAGTTCTATGTAGGAATTTTGGAGCTAGAAGAAATTCAACAAGCCCAAGTTACTTAGCTTGAGCTTTATGTTTTAGGATCTGCCATGACCTGGATGATTGGGAACCTTCACTGGAGAAAGGGGTTATTATGATTATAAGATAAAAATAAGATGACTGATTGCAAATATGCCGGATTACAGCAGAGCTGCTAATTTGCGACTGCAGTCGCTAATCAATAAATAAAGCACTAATGACAGAGCACCATACAGTCAGAGTTATGAATTATGGAAGCACGGGATCATTAATTCTGAGTTTTTAATTTAAAAATAAAAGTCATATATAAGTAGGTTTCTAAACGTACATGACTCCATCAGAAATAATGCACTGTGGACATTAGGTAGAAATATATTTGGCAGTTTAGGGTAGCTGCTAGGTAAAATGTGAATTATTAATTACTGGAATTTATTTGAACTTTTCAGGTCAGTTCACGCACAGTTCACGCTGTTAAACAAGTCAATAAATGTATTAATGCTGAGTGTGCAGAGACTTGGGTGTCAGTTTATGAACTTTTTTAAATAAAAAATGCATAATTTCCTATTTTTTCATAATAAACTAAACTTCATTGGTCATTTCTGTTGCATCAAACCCATGAGAGTATCTTAGAACGGCTTCACCATCACATGTCCCACTAATAATCTTCATCCTCGGTAAATACAGGAGAAGAGCTGAGAGGAGAGAAACCCACCTGCTGCATGTTGTGCATGCTCTGCTGCAGCAGCTGGATCTGAGCCTCTGGACTGTGAACGTGTGAATGTGTCTGCAGGTGATCGTCGTCGGGGCGGTTCGTTCTGCACTGCTCCTTCCTCAGGAGCTCCACCTCGTTCCTGTAGGCGTCCAGCTGCCAACGCAGGGAGTCGTTCTCCTCCTTCAGAGACGCCTGAGTCTGATCGCACCCTCCTGCAGGAAGTCACAGAAATTAATTCTGCAGCTCTGCTCTCAGCTGATTTGACTTTAAAATGCCGTATGTGCTACGTACTTAACATGTAGGTCTACAAAACACTGAATGGTCTATTTCTAATGTCGTAGGTGTGAACAATCCAGACTTTTCAAGTGGTTAGATGCAGATCTCTCTATCATTCATCTCTATCAGAATTCAATTATTGTGCACCAGAGATGGTCTGTGCTATACATTTATATTGCACGGCATCTATTTTCTCTCTGTCTTCATGAGAGAGACTTTCCAGGGATTTATCTTTATATAAAGAAAGACCTCAAGGACAAGCAGTGGTTGATGCTACAGGCTGTAAAGCTCTTTTAAATGTTGCGAGTTTAAAAAACAAACAACCAGAGCATTTTTCTACTTTGAGGTTATTTTAATTCTTATCCTGCAAAGTACTGCAGATTCTCTCTATCATTATGTTTTTATTTTGAGTTTTATCTTCCCGTTCATGTCTCATGTTGCCTTATTGTCGCACTAATGAACCAACTTTGCATTAATTGCATAAATCCAGAGTCCAGCCGAAGCCAGTAAACACACGGTTTGAATCTGGATTGTTGACTTCTCTCAGGGAGCAGGAAGCTGGAGTTAACCTCAGAACCATCTAATGTTTCATTTAGTGTGTAACTGAGACAAAGCAATGAACACGAGGTAGAAATGTGATGTCGCTCTCGGTCTGTCGTACCATTTTCCTCAGTGCGCATCCTCTTGCAAGGATTTTCGTCCGAGTCGTCGTCCGACATCTCCATCTCCTCCTCCCGTCGGATGCCCATGATCTCTTCGCTGTGGGCGTTTCTCAGCTCCTGAAACATCACAGCCAGCAGAGCGACAGCGTTCCTCAGCACACGGGTGAAGCCCTGGGACGTCTTCCACACTGTCACACTGTACATTACCACTAGTGCACCAGGAGTGAAGCATGTAATAAGACGGAGCCGCGGGGGTGAAAGGTGTGTGTGTGTTAAGGGACGAAACGAGAGCTGGAAATAAACCCCCAGGTGGTGAATTCCTCTCCTATTGCCTCTGGTCTGCTTAAAAACCAAAGGTCTGCTCATTCTGTGATCGCTGCAGCGATGGTGAATATAAAAAGTAGCAGTGGCAGTGATTCCGGTTCCTAAAATCTGCCTTTTTGCTACATTCTCTTTGCTACTATGCCTCATTGGTGAGACACACCGATCAGCCACAACATTAAAACCACCAATGACACCAATGATGATCTCGTTACAAAGTGATGTTCTTCTGGGAAACACGGGCCCTTATGTGGAGGTTACTTTGATACCGCTACCTGAACATGGCAGCCTTATGGTGTCATGTCGGATAAGCAACACACATGTGATGAAAAAGAATACAATGGGATTTATTAGACCCTCATACATGTCTCCGTGATATAGTTCTGATGCTCACATCCCCATTATAGACCCCTTCACAGTTTGTAAACAGTGTAAAGTTATTTTGAGGGGCGGGGCTTAACTGGAGGCAAAACATCGCAAACACTATAGTCTATAGTAAACAGCGGTTAACATATATCAATAAATATACTAGTACGCTCACTCTCTGAGACCGTGAGTGTTATTTTAAAACTTGACTCTGACTGATGGGACTATATTCACTGACCTCTACACTCTCACTCACTGGACGGACGATTTGACCAAAGGACACAGAGGGGACAAAGTCTGGTCTGTCTTTATCAAGTGAAGCCTCCAACAAAGATATTACAAGAAGTAAGAGGAACCACTGTGGAGGGGAACGTGGTAAATGCAACTTCTGCTTGGACACCCCTGAATCACTGTTAGCATGCTGTTAGCATTAGCTAACAAGAACATGTAATAGGAACCCACCAAAAAATGATTAATTTAATGTAATTTCAGTCACAATTTATTCTAACCCAAATCATTATCCAGGCTGAAACTGATGATCATTACATATTAATCTAAGCTGATATGAAGTTGCACGTTGTTGTTGATTGTCTCACTCCAATCATTTCTTTTAACCAAACCAAAGTTGTCTTTGACTGCCAGTGGCTGGTATGTGATAAAACTTCAAGTTGGTGTTTTTGCTTTTTCGGTTCTGGCCCCAAAAATACAGCAAAATTACCTTTTTATGGTTGACAGTGACAGTGTTCACCTCAAGCTTTCTGTTTTGCCTCCAGCTAACGTTGTAACGTCACAGTGACGTGGGCCATGAAGGGGTCGATAGGAGCTTTCTCCAGTGTATCATACAAAACAAACTGAGATCCACTTTGTGTTCTGACGCTTTTGAATTGGCCTTCACTTGACCTTCCATGACCCCGTTTTTGTTTCACCTCTTATCCATCCTCAGAATAACTTTGATAGGTACTGACCACTGCATGTTTGGCCTACGAGCCTGAGTGGAGCCTGCAGGGGTCAACTACAGCCTGACTGCAGCAAAGCACCATAAATTTTTAGCATTAATAATTAAATTCTTATTTTTATAGTAAGTAATGTTACTGTAAGATAATCAGTGCTTGTAATAAATCCTTTTATAATTTAATCTGGCATTGTGTTTGTTGTGATTATACACTGTGATATTTGCTGGATTCATGTCAGTCAGTTCTCGAACGCACATTTCAAAACCCCTTTTTGAGACTTATTAGGTAATTTGACTCTCAACTCTCAGATATTAATGATTAATTATCATAATTCTTAATATTATTTATATTTATTTAAGCCCCTACTTAAGCCCAACACGCAGAACCAAAAACATACAACCAGAGCTTCAGTTCTGTTGATGTTCTGACTCAGTCGTCTGTTTATCACAATCTGGTTCTTGTCAAAGTCTCTTCAATCCTTGAATCCTTCCTCTTGTCCAGCTTTTAATACAAACTTTGAGGACAAAATGTTTCACTTGCTGCCTGATATAACCCACCAGTTGACGGGTGTCATGATAATCGGACCAGTTGTTAAACCAACCAGTCACAATGCTGAGGCTGATCGATGTATGTTAGACCTTCTACTTTACAGGAAGCTCTTCACTATACACAGATTCCACCCAGACTAGAGGGAAATAGCTGCAACATGTCTCTCTTCTCTCTAATGATTAGCTACAGTTTTAATAGAAATATGACCAAGGACGACCTCACCTCATTCCTGTTTCTCTTTTTGCCACTTTCATATGCATTTAGTTGCATTGTGATGATCAGAAATAACCTTCCACAAGGAAATAAAACAGAAATTACACTCATTTTCTAGCTTATGCAAAAAAAAAAAAAAAAGCTCCTTGCTTCCCGCTTCACAACTGCATTCTTCATCATTTCCCCCCTTTTTTAATAAACTTTAAGTATCCATAGAGTGGGGAACATGCATTTGAAAGGGTAGTAGCAGGAAACCAGAGTGAGGTCCTGATTGCTAATCAGATCTCTGTCGCATTTTGTCACATTCATTATCTCTTCATTCGGGAGTCGTTATTTCACGGCACATCCATGACACCCATTTCCACAGAAAGGAAAAAAAAGAAAAAAGAAAACACGGCCTGTTTCCACGCAAATCTGCTACTGTTGCTATAGAGATGTGGGTGTAGACTTACCACAGATACTAGCCATTAAAGGAGGGGCTCACAGTGAGACTGCAGCAGATGGGCTGTCTCTTACCTTTTTTTTTTATTAATAAATCAAAACTATGGATTTTTTTTTAATGCAGACATTTTTCAGAAAAGAGGAGGGTTATTAAAAGTGGCTTTGGTCCATTAAGTGCCTCTGTTAGCCATAAAAATAAACCAGCATGCACAATAGAAGGATGTAGTCGAATGCAGCCGCCATTCAGACACCTGTGACTAATCATAATGTCTGTTGTGACAAAGCTGCATTATGGGGAACCTTCACAACTTCAACATTTTATCATTTAGAATTTATTTTAACTGCAGAAGAAATAAAATGCACAAAGCAAATCAAATCAAACTAAGAATATGAACATGTTCAAGGGACTGTTGTTTATTTTTTGTAGACTGAGGTGTCAAAAAGCCTCCAGGTCAGATCCCAGTGAAGTTTTTATCCAAACGCAGCTCAGTTTTTTTTTTTTTTTAACAGAAAAAAGCTCAGAAAAGGAATCGAAAAAGCGAATTAATTCCAATTCCCATGCACAACCTTTGGAAATATTCACTGGCACATTCTGTCCCATTGAACCACTGCAGAAGAAGAGCCTGCGATGACTCCATGACTCCAGTTATAACTCAAACTGTGGGAAAGTATGAAGAAAATGTAATTTCTGTGCAATATGGGTGATTTTAATAAAATAAATCTATTGGTGATTTAGAAGAAAAAGCTAAACACACTGACTGTGTGTATGTAAATAAGTAATTACTGAATTTAATATATTAATACCAAATTTAACATCAACACTGATGCTGCTCAGACAAATAGAATCAAACTAATACAGACTAATTTATTATTATTATTATTATTATTATTATTACCTTGTATTTTGGGCCAGTTTTGCTTTAAAGTAAATGTATATATACATTCTATATACATAAATACATAAATATATAAAGTGAAGCATTGCATCCTTTCTGTGTTTTTGTAGATCTTATATCCAAAGCTTCACTGCTCCTGCAGGTGCAGCTCTCAGCCTGTAGGGGGCGGTGTAACCCACCTCTCTTTGTTTTGCTTTTTAATTTGAAATAACAAAACACAATGTTGGATTGCACCTCATATCTTTGTTTGATTAGTTTTTTTTTATTATTTCTGCACACTTTTGTTGTCTCCTCTCAGGATGCCGTTGAGCGTCCTCAAGATCCTCAAATTACACCCGTACGAGTTCTCGTGCTCGTACTTGCTATCTAGATTTTGACTCTGGATGAATAATTGATTAGAGACTTAACCCTGGAAATCACTGTTGCCATAGCAGCGCCTCACACTTTCGAGGAGGCGTCAGATCTTTGCTTTATATCCGATGTGCAGGGAGAAGGGGAGGCTCAGACGATCAGATGCTGCCGTCTGTCTGTCTGTCTGTCTGACTGACTGACGGACTGACTGACTGTCTGCGAGGGTGAAGCATCCAGCAAAACAACTACAAGGGCACTGAGTACAACAAATCCTACACGGCTGCCTGTCAGCTCCGTCTCTCCTGAGAGCTCAGAGGGGTCTGCAGAGAAGAAAGCAGTGGGCCCGGGTGGGAGGAGAGAACAGAAGAAGGTTTACCAACCTCACACTGCTTGCGCCAAATGTCTATGTTCTTGCGCTGTGCTTTTGAGAAATGGTCCCATGCCTTTTGCCTGGTGGCGGCGGTGAAAACGGCGGTGATCTGCTCGACTTTGGGGTGAACAGGGAGGAGGAAGAGGAGGAGGGAGGAGGAGGAAGGAGGAGGAAGGAGGAGGAGGAGGGGGGGTCAAGACAAAACAAGCCATTTATGTAGCGTGGTAGCACTGACTGAGGCTCGTACAGCAGACAGAGGAGAGACCGTGGACATGCACTGACCTCAGGCTGGTGGGGCTCAGGTTGCTCAGGTCAAACCTGATTAAAAATCTTGGATCCGATTCTTTTGACACTGATTTAGATCTGACACTTTAGATTTATGTTGCTCGATGGTGTGCAGGACAAAAAAAAAATGAATAAAAAGTGATGGTTGAATGTAATATTTTAATATTTTAACCATCAGATGGAAATTGCAGATTGAGGTGGGCGGTGTAAACCGTTGTTGATTTTCTTTGTTCTACAAGTAAATATTAGTTCCCAATAACCACCTGAAACTCTTGGTCTGATCGTTTCTCGCTGGTTGGAATAAATCCACTTCAGCAACAGTGCAGTTTAAAATGCATTCACTCCAGCCAGAGAGAAACGCACACTTATATAAATAGCCTAAATCTGGTTCCATTAGATTAATGAACTCCTGCAGAATAAATCTCTTAACAACCTTTAACCTCCTGAGACCCAAGCAAGATAAAGATCTTTAGATATCGGGGATTAGTAGGACCTAAAAAAGTATTAAACAATAGGCATCATCTTTCACATGTGGATTATTTCACTGCATACAATAATTAATTATAATTTAAGTCACCAGTGTGAACCAAACTATAAAGCTGTTTGTTTTAATGACAAAGCAGAATTGGAATCGATGAAATCCCAACGTTCTAAAACGAGTATTTGTAAATTTAAGTTTTCATGTCATATCAAACTAGAAAAGTGAATAAGCATAAATAAACAGTTGTACTGACCCTTCGCTACCAGTGCATGGGAGACGAAAGTGTCTCCTTATCAGGACTCATTATCAGCTGCAACAAACCTAAAACTTAATTTCCCCGTATGAGGACGCCGGGTCTCAGGAGGTTAAATATTAACAGAAAAGTGGAGTGAAACCTCCAAAATGATTGAGATATGACTGAAGATAAACAATGCAAATAACATATATTATAAGTAAGAAAACAATGATATTATTACTGATGGTTTACATAAACCCACTGAATGTCTGAAAGTGGCTTCATGTGTCGCACAAACTTCGCACGCTGCAGAGAATCTGTGAAATAAAGGTGTACAGCTCCTGTAGCTCTGCACAGAAACCAGAGCTTCAAAGAAAGGAAAAGTATGTTGTGTTTCTTTGCTTCATAAATACACGTATACATATGTATATATATTTGAATTACACTCACTGAATTAATGCGGTCCGTAGGGAGAAGGAATACAACACAAGCCAGAATGAAATCTCCAGTCTCGAGTTGCCGTGATTAAATATTAAAAGGCTTTTCATCATCATTCCTCAAGGCTCTGAGTGGGTCGGGGTTTTTTTTTCCCCCGAATGTTTGCAAACATGATTTCTACATGGATGATTTCAAACGTCTCTGATTCTGACTGAAAGACGGACGATTGAATCACCTGCATATTATCAAGTCAGAACGGAGTCATTTCATTTAATATGGGCGACCATATTTACTGGTCTAAGACTTGTTGGAGCATCTGACTATGCATCATTAAACTGATGGTGTTGCATCAACTCAGAAAGGAAATATTAAAAAAAGTACCACCACTAAAGTCTGTATCATTCAAGCTTTGCAGATGCAAATAAAATCTAATTGCAGCTTCTCTCCCTTGCTCCTCATTTCGTGCAAAGTTAGCGCGACCCATGCAGACACATTTAGGGCTGAAATAAACGGGAATCCTCCCGCGAGGCCGCGAGGCCGCGAGGCCGGAGTCGTGTGATGAGCAGGTCTCTCTCCTGGCCAGTGCTCTGTACTTACATCTCATCACCTGCAGCTTCACTTCCTTCAGGACTGACAAAGGCAACATTTCCCAAGAACGGAGGGTGACTCTCAGACACTGTGCACATTGCATCATGCACAATGTGTCGTATTACATGTTTAAGGTTAATTCTAATTGCAGTGTGATTAATGTGTACGCAGTAGTTGCTTTGAATGTGGATAATCATATAACTTTCAACAGCGCAGTTAATAAAGTCTCTCCATTCTGTGGGAAAATGCCGCCTTTTAAAAGTTGATTCACTGTCTCTCAAAACATTTGTATTTAAATTTCTTTCCAAACCTGCATAAACATTAAGCCATTCAATCAACATCTGTGTGCTCACAGTGCTCAGGACTTTCTCTGACAGAGACAGAAAAATAGACTGCAGCAGTATTATACTTACCCTTCAGCGCCTCGGCTCACCCACCTTGTTTTTGTGTTATCATGCTTTATATTTCCAATGAACTGCTCCCACTAAATCTGCACTGATTTGTTTCATCACTTAGATGCTCGTTGCTGCATCTTTTAGATCGTGTGACGTGCATTTGCATACACAGAGTTAATATTTATCATAACAGTTACCAGTGAGTGAATCAGATCTACTTAATACTATTTAATATGTATAATACAGTCGTATCATCATTTATAAGCACTACATTTGTATTTTTTTGTTAATATCTAGTCTGATGTTTAGAGGATATAAAATGTTTCATGTGCAATTAAAGGTTTTGACCAGTGCTGTGCTTCTGTGACTTCACTGCCCTCTAGTGGTTAAAAATCTCCAAACGCAGCTTTAAATGCAAAGATTTTTGCAAAGCGAGTGACTGATGGTTAACCAGGGCTGGTGCAGACCAGCATTAGATAACATCCATTACTGTCATCTGGCTGCGGAACCTCATTCACTGTGTTTTGGCATTTTCGGTGGAAAAGGTCAGAGCGCTGTCATGCTGCCGACTCTGAAACCTCAGCGCGACTGACCTAATCGCCGCCGCACAGTGAGCTGAAGATAATGGAGCTGATGGTGAGACGGATGGGAGAGGGTTGTCATGGAGACTGGGCCCGAGATCCTCGCAGAGTAAATGACTTGCGTCGAGGCGGGCTTTAAAGTGGTGGAGGTGGAGACGGCTGCTCGGTCTGCATCGCACCACTCCCTGCAGCAGCGTGGAGCGACCACGGGTTCAAACACACTCAATGCAGATAACGCTCCTGATTTTTATTAATCACCTTTCAACTAAAAGGAATGGTATATTTTAAATAAATGTGCCGTATTGGTGCATAAAATCCAAGAAATATATAAAATCCTCATCTCTGAGCCCCTTTTTTTTCAGTGCCAGCTGTCAGTGTTTGAAAAAACCTTCTCGGGATTAAATCCTCCTCTCATTGGCCCAGATTACTTGACAAATGGTGACGCATTAGAGGTGAGCTCTGCATATGGCTTCTGTGTGACTCAATTAGACTTGTCAACAGCAGATAAAGCCTTCAGAAAATGTATTTTGTGCATTTTATAGACATTTAAATATCATAAAGAGTGGCCTATTTTAGCTTAAATTAACTAATCAGTTGCAGTTTTAATACATGACCAGCTTTAGTTTAATCAACTCACCAGTGGCATTTTTTGCTTTAAATAAACGGTGGATAAGGCACTTAATTAATTTCAATCAGGGCCATTTATGTCACAGAAACCTCATTTATTTGTTTAGTTTTTTTTGACAGTGTGGTTCTGTTCTGGCAGAGCTGAAGTAAAGACGCTGTGATGCTCAGAGTGATGCACTATAGACTGATTAAGGAACAGAATAAAAGGAGGAGCTGGGGTTGAAGTTGGCTGAAAAGTGGCTTCCTGAGGAAACAGTAAAAGGCTTAAAATAAGTCGCCCTGATTGAGGTTTGCAAGCGGACGCCACAGCCGAGGTGTCAGCGGATGTGAGGCGAGCTTGACACTGGGCCAGATGTTTTATGTACGTGATGGTTTGGGAAGCGATGTTTGCTCTGCGTCATCGGGTCGACTTCGTACCGTTGGCTCTGTTTACATGCACTTTATGCTCAGCCCCTCGTGTCCTGTGTCTTCATGTAGCTCCATGGTCCTCTCATCTCACTATGTACCACACCTGCTATATTTAGCTGAAATTAGAATAAAAACCTCTTCGATTTTGACTCATGTCGTAATATCATTTTCAGTGAACGCGTTACTTACTAATGCATAACCCTAATCCAGAGCAACGTTTGTTGAAGTCTAATCAACCAAAGATTTTGCCTTTTTTATAAATACGTCTTTTTTTCAGGATATAGCTTTTAAGTTCATACTAATAAAAATGCAATATGTAATATTTTAAAATGCATTTTAGATTTGTTAAAAATGCACTTCCAATAAAGTGAATGTAACTAATAAAGTAACTGTTACTCTAATCAGTGAAATAAGTAAATTACTTTTTAGCGGTGTAATCAGTAATCAGATTACTTTTTTAAGTAAATGTGGCTACACTGATCATTTTATCTCGTTTTCCTCTGAAGAAATAAAAGCAAAACTTCTTTTTCTTCCTTAACTGTTGCCTGTTGTTGTTACAGTTTGTCACTTCTGAGGCTATTTTATTCACTTGGTTATGAATTAATCTTTTAAAAGTTACAATAGATATTTTCAAATCCGCTAAATTATTCAGTGTTTTCGCTTCAAAATGATGAAACGCGGTGAAATATGGAACGAGCTCCTTGTTCAGTGAAGACTTACCTGAATAATTCTTCCCACTTATTCTAGTGTTAGATTTCCCAGGTTTCTCGCCTGCCTGGAAGTGAAAACATCAGAGTGTCCTTACACTGTGTGAGGATGGCCATCAGGGCGTTCTTGAAGGCCTCCTTGGCTCGCTCCATCTCCTCCTCGTGCTGAGCTTTCTCGCTCATGAGCCGGCGGACGTGGCTGTTGGCCGACTGGATCATGGAGTAGAAGTGATTGGCGGTGCGACGGTTGACCTCGCCCCGGTCGATCCAGGTGAACAGCACCGCCGTGGCGTCGCTGAACTTGTGGTCATCTGTGGGGACAAGGTCGGGAAGGTTGAGACAAACCAGACGGAGGAGAACCTACTCTACCTACCTACCTACCATGGTTCGTAGGTTAAATCTCTGAGGTTTCGTTCATTAACTTTACTTCTGGCCTGCGTCAGACCAACCACAGACTTTCATCTTATATGAGAGGGTTTCCTGAACAACCTAATGATTGTAATGTGCACTTGGTAGCTCCCACTGATTGTCGGTCTACTCTGTGGTCTGCACCCCTTGATTTCATCCGTTGGAAAACAGGAGGTTCCAGACTATTTTGCATTTTCTCTGGCACCACATGACGTGTTCTCTACAGGAAACTCTTCATTTTTTAACCATAATGCCACCCCCGAATTATAATGCTAAATATCCTTCAAGACTAACAAACTTAAAGTCCCGTTAATTTTCCTCGGAAGTGACCCACTTCTCATGAACAAAAAGACGAACAGCAGACTTACAAAAGACTTCATCTGTGAAAATAATGAACTAAAAACCAACTATGACTAAAGGTTGACTCAAGATAAAGATGACTACACTCTAAAAAGCGTATCTGTGAGATTTGTTCATTAACCTACTGTTTTTACTCAGGTCAAAGTGTGTGAGTTAAATTTCTTTAGGTTTCGTTTTTGACGTTGTGACTTTTTTCTTTTTTTTTTCGTTTTGTTTTAAAAAAAGGGGCTAATTGTCTTTTTTTCTAGTTGTCTTTTTTTTTTTTACTGAACTTCATTTGGATACTAGACCTTTGTATGGTGCAGCACAGCGGCTGTGGTTAGCACTGATTCCTCCCAACGAGCAGATACAACTCTGATTTGTACCTTTTCCTTTGTCTTTTTTACCTTTTACACTCGTCCTTTTAAATCATTGTTAAAAACTCATCTACAAAACAAACCAATAAGGACTCATATTTACTAAATCAAGACAACTATGTGTGTGTGTGTGTGTGTGTGTGTGTGTGTGTGTGTTTTTCTCCAGTGATCTGGCCAAGACACACAGACACAAATAAAATTTGGACAGGACACACACTACAGAAAAACAAGTGGGATTATGTGATTACACAGTGGAGTCACAAGATCCATATTTCTCTGTCTTTTATTACTGTCTTGAATTCCTCCAGAATTTCTCATGAAAAACATCAACTTTGTCGTCCACTTGCATAAAAGAAGTTTGCCAATAATCTACATGATCTCATATTTCCTTTGTATTCTGTTGTAGATGAGTGTAGATGTGCAGGAATGTGTGAGATAAGAGACCGGATTAACTCCTACTGAGAAACAGCTCTATGTATGACACTGTTGAACCTTGACCTTCCTCTGATTCAATGAACATTTAAGTGTTAAATTACAGTTCTGTGTAACAGTCAGAGACACAGGAGGCTCTGGGTCTCTGACCATCTGTCTTCCTGCAAAACCTACTGACTCATCCACTCTCTGTGTTTCTCACCACAATCTATCTCTGTTTACGCTTGTTTTTCAGCAACACTGACATTCATTACTGTTTTACTTGAAGATGATATGGTGAGAAATATGTTGATTCTTTTGGTTCTGGTGTTTGCATCCAGCTGCAGACTGCTGTGTCTGAAGGAGGACTCATGAGGTGGCAACAGAGAACCACAGTCTACTCCATCCTCCATCAACACCGTCCTCCACCAACACCGTCCTCCATCTTTGAGGCTGTTCTACACTTCAGAGCTGAGTCAAGACTCTTGGTAAAACTGGAGCCACTCACATTCTCCTGGATCCTCGTGGGTCAACATATAATTGTGGGACGTTTTGAGTTTAACATAGTTGACAGGTATTATAGTTATTTTCAGGCCTAAAATCAACATGGCCGCCTATAACCAATCACCACATGACATTTTTAGATAAAGATTCTTCTAAATATTATATATATACCATTGAGTAAATTGGAAGTTGTTTATAAAAATGTTGCAGTAACTGTTGACATGTGATAAATTCACACTTGACTCACACACTATTTTATATTAAAATTCTAATTAAGAAAGAGGAGGAAGAACAAACCTTAGAGCAGGTCATGTGATCTGGATTTAAATCACTTCCTTCAGAGGTGGAATGTGTTTGCAACTCAGCTAAAGGGATATTATTTGTTATTTTCCATATAAAAATCATGTTTACCTCAACTTAACAAAAAGAATGTAACCAGAACAAATTCTGGATAAGCCCATTTTATTATTGTTCAGCTAATTAGAAGTAGTATTTTCGTTATATGTAAAGACATGATCATAATGAACATAAAAAGCGTTTTATTTTTTTTTTTTACTTAATAAATATGTATCCAGGATATATCCCATGGACGTCAAACGTCCCTCAATTATACATTGACCCTTGTCAGGAAATGTTTGCGGCAGAGCTTTGATAACGTTTCATAAGAAAGTGCTTTGGGCAAAAATCTTAGTAGATATCATGCCGAGTCAGTGTCCTGCATTTTCAGTGTTTCCTCATTTGAGAATTTGCAGGAATATTCAGAATATCTTTAACAGTACGTCCTCCTTGAACCATCACATCCTGACGCCGCTGCTGTCATTGAAAACCATTCCAGACGCATTCAAATGTCTAATAATTTAGCTTCATTCCTTTTGAACCTTAAAATATGCTCCCTACTCAGCACCCTGCTTCATGCAACATCACACCAGACGTTGACTGAACATGTAACGATGTAAAAGCCGTTTCATGGGACCTTTAACATTCACTCAGCCTAGACAAACAACAGCGAGGACTGAAATCCTTCTCTAGGGGCGCTCGCTGTTCACGGCTCTATGGAATCATGCCACAGCCATTGAGCACAAAAAGCATTTTTGATTTTCGAGCAAAACCACGAGCTGCATTCGGTCATAAAAGGTGCACGGTCTCCGTGGGCCTCCGTCGAGTGCTTTTTCTCACCATTTGAATAATAATTGAACGATGCCTCAGAGCCCAAGACGACGGCAGAACAGAGTGAATTAGAGAGCATTTAATGAGCTCAATACCCAGTGCAACACAACCTGTAAGAAGACACTTTCCTCGGCTCTGATAAAGCCCCATTCATACACAGCAGCAGATTACAGTCACATTACAGCGAGCACAATGAGGCGCTGCTGAACGGGGACGACGGAGGGAATAATGGAAATTTATTTCCCCTGATGTTTGAGGTGAAGAATGAATAGAAAAAGGTTATTCAGAGAGAAAACATGCTTGTTTATGTTAGGTATTAGAAGATGGATGGGGAAACTGTACAGAGCCCGAGGTTAGAAATAGAGCAACAGAGAAAATTTAAAGTTATTATTAATTTATTCTACATCTATTATTACTGTAAATTGATTCTATTCATTTATGAGCTCCTTGGTTATTTCACTTTAATTGATGTTAATCTACTTCCGCTGTTTCATCTTTGATTTTCTCCACATATCGTATCGATCAATTGATCGATCGTATGGTATTGTATCGCATCGATCGCATGGTATCGTATGGTATCGTATCGTGGGATGAGTAGGTTTAACCTGATACCAGTGTCAAACCAGTACCTAGTGACTGTCCAGGATGTATTCGGCAGAAAAATAGCGCACGTGTTTTTTCACATAATCCACAGAAAGGACAACAACTGAGAAAACAGGAAATGATAATGACAGTGTTGAGACGTGTACAGATTAAATTGCACTAAATTGATTCCAGTCGTCTTTGTGCTTTTACAAACACAGCCGCAAATGTGCTAGCAGTAAATGTGCAACATATCCAGTCATGGGAGAAAATATTCAGCCACAACAGAGCAGAGGAAAAATGGAGGAGGAGGAGGAGGAGGAGGAGGAGGAGGAGGAGGAGGAGGAGGAGTGACCTTCACTCTCCTCCACAGCAACATCCCTCACCACTACTCATCTTGTCCTCTGCCAATTCACTCCCACACTTCGTCTTCTTCCATCACATCTCATCACGTGCAGAGAAAGCAGGTGACAGGCAAACATTAAAGCCAAACCAGTTACACAGCAGATGAATGAAAGAACGATGAATGTGGGCTCATTACAAAAGACTCCCCTAGAGCACATTCCCGATATCTTTGAAACGTCACCTGAATTATTCATTCTCATGATTCTTTTTTTTTTTTACCAAAGACATTCTTTCTCTGGTCCAAAACAGGTTGGAAAAATAATAAAAAACTGCAAGCGCTGCACGCCCAGCAGGAAAAATACCTGACACAGCACCAACCAGAATTCACAGAATTCAGTTGTTGAAGCAAGAAAGCAGCTGTTTGAAAAAAATAATCACAGCACCAAACTGGTCAAATCGTCTCATGTAACTGTACAGCACAGACCTCCCGTGTCGGCCCAGCGCCTCACACACGGCTGAACACATACAGAGTTGTTTGCATCAGTCCACCTTCAGTTCACGACGAATATCGATAATTGTGCAGCTTCCTGAAATATTAATTTGCACCTGCTATTAAATATCACAGCAGGAGATCTAAACCCGAGATTATACAGCACACATACATGCAAACTCATGGAAAGCATTTTCTATTGATATGAAACACTTAACTCTTCACCTTTTGTAACCTTTACCTTAAAATCAAGTTTTAACAGCTCTCACACACTCACTGAATGCGCTTCTATGTCCGTGAGGGGTCCGATTGGAATTGGGTCGATCTGTCTTAACCCTTTCTGCTTCCTGAGATGTCGCCCCCTGGGTTCCTCTGCATCCATCTACGTATCCCGCCACTCTCATCCCTTAATCCATTTCCTGCACATCCCGTCTACCAATTAACCTCCCTACATCAACTGTGACGTCTTTGTTGGTGAAAGGTGAGATGTAGTTCAAATCATTTCATTCACCTGTGCGAACGATGAGCATAGAAACTTAAAAACAACTGCATGAGACAATACAATGAAAGTAACAAACACCGGAACTACGAGATCTGATCTAGTATCGGATCTGGAGACTTAAGACTCTTTAAATGTCTTACATTATGTGATATATCACCTGCAGACAAACTGATCCAGACTCAAACACATTTGGCTCAGCTCGGTCCAATCAGTCCTTTCATTAATTAGACTCTCGGTCCGTTCAAAAGGGTTAAATAATCTGCTCACCTTTCAGTCTGTCAGCTAACACTGTCGCCTCATGTTCAGAGTAGTGGACGATGGGTGGAGGAGACGGCGGACGCAGCCGGTCCTCGTGGATCTTTCGCCGGTGTCTTTCCTCTCTGGCCAGCAACCTCTGTTTACACTCCCACTCATACAGGTCGTCTCTGGCCTGGGCAAAGTCCACGTGGACCCTCCCCGAGTCCTTCTTATCTGTGCTGGATCCGATTCGCATCCGATACCCTGCAGGAGAGGGAAAGCTCAGTTTCGGCTCAGTCCAGGAGGCGGCGCTGAATCCAGTTCTGGTCACGACATGCTCACCTGACAGGTAAAGAGCCTTGTCCACCATGAACTCCTCGCTAAAGCGGATGTGGCAGAAGTTCTTCTTGCTCTTGCGGATGGCGATGATCTCTCCGCACTGGTCGAACACCTCCCTGATGATCTCCTCTGTGGCGTTCTCTGGAAGACCTCCGACGAAAACCGTCTTACAGCCAGGGGGTCGCTCCCGTGTTGATGGAGGGGGCAAGTCTGAAGCATGAAGATACTGTCATCATGTGCAACTATAGCAGCCTTCGTCGGGACGTAAATATCTTTACATTACACACTTAGTTGAATTTAGGTCACTTTGTTTGTTATGGCTGCTTCAAACTACTTTCATAGGAAAGGATAATCACTTTTTATATTAATACATTTCTGATTTTAATAATTTTAACACTCCACCTTACATCTCTGTCTCATTCTCCACTGCATCTTGTTAACTTTCGCCAAACGTCATCCTTACAAAGTACGAAGTGCACGAGTGTAAGAGAGTGTAACACAGAGCGGGTTCGGTTCGGGGTCTTACTTGGGTTCTGAGGGAAAAGAGTGCAGCTCTTGCAATGAATGATCTCCTTGATGACGGGCATGTCGGGAGGAAGAGGTGGAGGAGGGACCAGGCTGATGCCCGTCATCATGGGGTTTAAGGGCGCGATGAGGCCCAGCCCGGGGTCGAATCTCTGGATGCACAAAGTGTCTGCAGGACAGAATGACAACGGGTAAGTTATTTCATTTTTGTAGCACCTTAGAAGCAAAGAGCATTTGCAGCAAAGTGTGTCATATATAATAAAATAAAAACAGATAAAATAAAGGTGGATCTTAAGGTGCTTCTTAAAAGCCTCAACAGAGTCAGAGCTCCTAATAGCTTCTGGCCCGGTCCCCCACCAGCCAACATACCACGGTCCGAGGGTTCTGGTGGTGGTGTAAGGGGTGAGAAGCTCAGAGATATATGAAGGGGTGAGACCATGGAGGGATTTATAAGCGATCAGAAGAATTTTTAAGTGTATCCTAAAATAAACGGGGAGCCAGTGTAATGATGCAAGAATGGCAGTGATGTGGTCTCACTTCTTTGACCTTGTTAATAACCAGCTGGCAGCGTTTTGGACTAGTTGGAGACGGTAACAGCAGCGTTGTGGGTGTGGACTTTCGTCTTGTCCTCATTTAGCTTAAGGAAGTTCTGAGCCAACCAGTCTTTGATGTCTTCAAAGAGTTTTTTACTCTGGAGATGTCAGTCTGACTTTGAGAATTAGCAGGAGTATGTATAGACTGAAGAGAAGTGGACCTAAAATTGAACCCTGAGGAACTCCACATGTAATATTTGCAGGTGTGGACGAGGCGCTACCAGTGAAAACACTGAACTGTCTGTTTGAGATGAACCAATTAAGGGCAGGACCGGAGATGTAACTTAGAAAAACACAAGGTTTAAGTTCTTAGTGCTGTATTTTCTCTTTGTCCTGAAGAACCGACATTTTCTTCTTCTCTCGCAGAGAGTTTTGGCGATCAATTAAAACACACGAATGATGGAAATGCAAATACTGTTGGATGGGCCTCCTTGTCATAACAGATGTTCGGATAAATCCTCTGACTTTTCCTCAGGTGTCAGCATGAAATTTATATTTTTGGTTATAAGCAAACTTAAAAGGTCAGCACTTAAAGTCATTGATGGTTTACTTTAAGAACAACTGGGGCGACTTCCAGCGGAGACAGATGTTAGAAGCAGACGATCAGTCTTCTCTGTGAAAGCAGAAACCTCTTGAGTACTCCACTTCACCGCACAACATCTCATCTCAGCTTCTAACTTCCCTTCTGGCTTCATAGCATTGTTTGTCATTTTAATACACAAACACATATACGCGAGGCAAACAGAGTAGGTGCTAACAGGGAAGAGGCAAAGACGTGACGGAGCGTGTTTCTTTAAAAACTAGAGCTTCATACACATTAATGATCAGTAATTATTAATATTACAAAGTAGGACAATTAGTATCCAAGCAGTCGTTAATATTACATACAAATCATGTCCTCAAATCGTGCGTTTAGTACAACTAGAGCATTTAAAACATTCAAGTTTAACAAGAAATGACAAAATTCAGTAACTTCTGAAGTTTTCAGGACTTAGGTCCCTAAAAATACTCAAATCCAATTTTATAGATAGATATTTATCTACTGAGATATTCTTTGGATGTACATATTTTCTTGGATTTATGAGGTACTGAAGTTGTGCATGTTAGACTGCACTATATGTAATGTCTTTGTTTTTGTTGTTGCTTCCGGTGTAATGAAGATTTTTTTGGGAGCTGCACACCGTGCATGCATGCAGTCAACAACAATAACAGTCTGAAAAACTGTGGTCTGATCCATCAACAACAGGGGGAAAAAAAGCAAAAAGAGAGAATATCACTATCCGGAAGAAAACACAGATAACAGCAGAAACAAATGGGGATTGGATCTGCAGGGAAAGGACAAGAAAATATGATCTCGAGGGCGCTAATGGGGATGGTGCAAGAAAAATACCCGGTGAGGAAGAAAGCGTGGGAAGGAGAAAGTGTCTGTTCTCTAGGACAAAGAGAAAGTGAAGAAGAAGGGGTAAGATAAACAGTGAGAGGACTGAGGCGACAGGAGCAATGCTTCAGCTGTCTGGGTGAAAATAGAGCGGGCGGGCTGGAGGAGGGCGGCGCGCCGTCGCATGCGTCCCTATCTCCAACGCTGCATTAACAAGGGAGCGGGAGGAACAAAACGTCAAGCCCACGCCGCCACAGGCACCGGCGAGAACAAAGTGATTCAGATTACAGGCGAGGGAAGCTGTCACACGAGGAGAGGACAAATGTCTCTTACAGTAATTTAATAGAAATAAATCTGTCTTTTGCTGCTGTGTATGGAGGATTGATAAAACCCACCACTGATTTAGTGTGAAAGCTTCTGATGCTGCGGCTCTAAACAGTCAGCAAACAATAAGTCTTTGCCTGAAACACTCACAAGCAGACACGTAGAAAGGTAGAAAGGTGGTCCACACTTCCAGACAGTTACAGAGAAGACACCAAAATAAAAGCATAATGGACATTTGGTGGAACGATGCCCGATGTAGATTTATTTTAGATGTGGTACGTTTCCCTGACAATTAGTGACGTTCAGATCTATACTGAAATACAGATACTAACAATGATTCTCAAATCAAAATATCAATACTTGTGATGCTTCAGTCATTAGAGGTGATGTAGGAACACAGTGGAAAATAACTGAACTATTTAGTTGTATCAACACAACAAACCTTTGAAACACCTCAGGTTAAACCACAGCACAGAATATGAGGCGTTTATGATGAGGAGGACAGAAGAGGAGAGAACAGAGTCACAATTAAGATGAAAGGTTTCATTTTATAGTAGTTCTTAATAGTAAAACGATTAATTGAATTGTCTTATTATTTTGTATGATTGTGTCTCTGTTTGGTTTTTCTGTTGTTGTATTAACTCGGCTATATAGTAAATAAGGCCACTACCTCAATATACTTCAGAGTTTAAAATAAATACACAAATGATTTGATATACGCTACTTTTTTACACAAAGTATCGGTATCGGATCGGTATCAACAAAACCAGCCTGAATTTTACTCGGTAATGGATCAGAAGGAAATGAGCGGTATTGAACATCACTACTCAGTGTCCTCCAGTTTCTTCTTCTTTTTCTGGATGACATTTGCATCATGTCCCTGAATCTGAATCATATCTGTGTTTTGAAACAACAACTAAATCTACATGTGACTTGAAATGTGTCTGTGATGGTTCTCAGTCATCCAGGTCATGAGTATATCCACAAAACTTCTGAACCAAGGCAAATGGACTTGTAGAGTTTCTTGAAGGCATTTCATGGTGGAACATCTGAGACACACATTACGCACCAGTCCTTTAGAACTACTAAAAACCCACAAAGACACAGGGGGAACATCCAAACGCCACACTGTCATATTTAGCTCCAGCCTGAAAGATCTCAACAGCCCCCGGCCTTGAACTGAGCAGATATTTATGGTCCTCAGAGGATGATCTGGGTGTGGACTCAGTCTGAGCGTCTTCATCAGTCCCGGCCGCGCTGACGTTTGTGTCTCCACAAAGGAAAGCGATGAGGCCTTCTCTCCAAATAAACGCTTTACATATGTTAAATTCACACACGCTGTAATAATCCGTTTAATATGAGAGTGTATGCTTTTGTTTAAAAAAAAAAAAAAATCATAGCTGCATAAATAAATGGTTTCTAATCTAGCATTCACAGAGCATTAGGATACGCTGAATGCTGCAGGCTAAAGAGCTGGGAAACACTTCCTGCCCAGCATTTCATTTGATAAAATGGAAAAAAGAGCACATATGCTTTTATTTAGAGATCTGCAGCCTTATATACACAGGTCAGCCATAACATTATGTCCAGCATGAGCTTCCACGACAGTTGTGACTCATCATTAGAATGGACGCCGGCCTTCTGAAGGGTGTCTGGCAACACAATGTTGTTAGTGGGTGGGTTTGTGGTCCTCCGTGGGTCATCTAACAGATACTAAATCATTTTGGGATCTGGTGAATTTTGAGGCCAGACATATGGAATTTTCATCTAGCATTACCTTTCTGTTATGTTTGTCACTCCAATCCTGTGAGATGTGCATTGTTACAGTCTAATTCAGAGATTTGTTCACAGTCATACGCCTCTGAGCAGCTTTTATTTGAATGAATGAGACATCATATGTAATCCAGTTTACAGCTGTTTGCAGGTGTCTTTGGGATCTAGTGAATTTGGAGGCCAGGTCAAAACCTTGTGCTGTTCTTCATGTTTTTTTTTTTTTGAGTGGTTCCTAAGCTGTTTTTGTGTGTGCGTCTGTGTCATTGCTATTGGGTGGTTGGTATCTGGTCTGGTCTAGATGGGTGCTACATGTCTAAGTAACGTTCACACTAATGAATGCCAGGTCCAAACGTTTCCCAGCAGAACACTGAATTCTAACAAGGTGGTCGATGTTATTTACTTCTGCTGTCAGTGGTCTTAATGTTGTGGCTGATCGGTGTACTCCACTAATGTTCAGCGCTTCGGGTCTAAGGAAAACTCATTAAAGGGCCGTCTGCGATAACCTCGACAGGTAAATTCCACATTCTCCGTGCCGCACATTCATCACCATCACAGAAGGCTGGCTTCGCTCTCAGCTCTGCTCCCGCAGCCAAAACGAGTCGAGCCAGGTTCATTTCTCTGGCTGCGAACTCTGCTGAGTCTGCCAAAGACGAAAACACAGGAAGAAATACACAGAGGAGCAAAAAGAATAAAATATAACCACAGCTAAGAAATGAAAAGAGAGGCTCTGACAGGCGAAAAAAAGCAGCATTTATGCTTTTAATTGTGATTTCTTTTTAAAAGGTTTTTCCTTTTTAAACCAGAACCGATGATGCGTGATCTGAATCTGAATCTGAAGCTCGATGGGAAACATCTGGCTGCGATTACGCACAAGTTCAAAGCTCATCAGTCAGGACACACCCAGACATGTACATGTGAACTAGTTCTAATCATAATCTTAAACCAGACGCCACTTATCAGCCACTTACAACAGGACAGAATGGTTGGCATGGTAACCAGTGGTCGCCATTATGTCACACCCTGTTCCTATAGCGTCAAACAACGAAATAAAGCCAAACTCAATCAAAAAATGCATGCATCAACATTATATTAACTACCTAACATAGTGCAAGTCCCGCCCACTTACATGGAGGAGGAGGAGCTTAGAGCCTATACTACAGCCAGCCACCAGTGGGAGCTCTATTTGCTTTGGCTTCAGTAATGAGGAGCAGTTCCATCTTTATACGATCTCTCGGCTGTACAGACTAGTCGACCAGTCGGTTTTCTGACTTTACAGCTGTGACATGATGCTTTAAGCATCACGTCAACTAATCTAAGACAGACGAGGAACCCAGTGGATTGTTTTTACAAGTAAGAAGCAGTTCATCAAGTTTGTGAAATACTACAACAAAGATGAAGCCTATACTACCATGACATGCCAGTCCTTCCTAAAATACAACGAGAGTACTACTGCAATGCATCTGAAAAGACATTCGCTAACAGAGGAATGATCCATTCACCACACGTCCTGTGGTGACAGAGAGAAGGAGGCTGCACATGAACAATTTAATAAAGTTATTAAACTTTATTAATAATAAAGTCTAACAACACACAATGTAGTACTATTAAATGCTAGTGATGGTGCTGAGTTACAGCCAGTTCTTATACAGGCTATACATATCTGCAGGTCACAGTATGTAGAACATGAGCTGTATGTTCTCAGCATGTGTACTGCTTTGCTCACTGTGTTTCACTATTTTTATTATGTCATCAGAGACTTTCATCACAGTCGAAAAAAAAAATCTGAACTGTCGCACATCTGCACACAAGACACTCTAGCTAACTTTACACTGAGACACTTTACACTGAGACATTTTAGCTAACTTTACACTGAGGCTCAATCATTCTTATTTTATTATTTTATTTTTTATTTTCATTCTTATTCCTATGTCGTGTTCATATATGTTCTTTCTTATCTCGTGACTCTTGGACAAAATAATTTTCCTGCAGGGATCAATAAAGTGATCTTGAATCTTGAACTTCTGCTTGTAAGTGGCTACTAACAGGTGTCTCCGAAGTTTTCTAATTCTTCTTTCAAACTTTTTGTCTCCTCATGCTGTTGTCCTTAATGGAGTCCTTCAGTCCCGTCCTGACCTGGAGTGACCCCTCTCTTCTTTTATTCAGCCAAGCGTTCCTGGTTCCCCATGTGTTCCAACCTGTGTGTTCTTCACCACATAAACTGCATTGCTTTGGTTTTGCCTGTCTGGATTTCTGCCTCAGTGTCTTTCTGTGCTTAAAGTCCACAAGGGATGCTATGTTTGTTGAAAATCCTTTTCAGACTAACCCAGCCGCATAGAGATTTACAATGTCCGCCCTTTTAATCGTCTGTTCTTTTTTTTCCTTTCTTTCTGGGGAATCATACTTGGACGAGACATAAAAATAAATGTCTTTAAGAAACCTCTATAAAGTTTTTTTTTTTTAATCCTTGTCAAATCCAAATGTTAATCAGCCTAATTTTAACCCTGAACGAGTCTTACATCTATTCTCAAAAGAACAAGTTGGAGGTACTTGTGCTTTGAGCATTTTTGTCTCATACCACTGCAAAATAAGATAAGAGTGGAAACCTCTGATTCATGGTGAAATGACCCTTTAAGATTTCCCTTTCAGATTTCCCCCTTTTTATTTGTTCCCTTTCAGCTCTTTCTGACGAGTCTAAACGTTCCCACGTGTGGTTTGAACTGGGAGGAGAGGTGCAGCTGTTGCCAGAGGTGGAGTCAAATCAGCATCACATCACCAGTGAAATAATATCCCGTCATCATCTTAATATGTGCGCTCAGGTCCAGTGGAATTTGGTTGCTATGTTTCTGTCCGTGCCTCCGTGTAACAGCTCCGCTCTGTCCTCTTTGTTAAATCCATGCATTCAATTATTCTTGGCTTAACACACACACACGCACGCACGCACGCACAAAAAAATCTACTCAGCAAATGTTCATTAAATAAATAAATAAACCCCCACAACGGCAGCAACGACAGTCGAAACAACCACCAGACAAATCCGCACGTCTCACAAAAACAATTCGCTTAATAGATTCGAAGGTGAAACTGAGCCCAGAGAAACAGAAAATGAAAGTGAGCAGCCACACAAGGAGCTTAGTGTAGTTTCTGCTGAAATGACAAGTGACTGTGGCGTGTGTTTGGAGGACAGAAATGCTGTTGATAAAAGACCAGCTAGGATGTGGACATGTATACACTTCTTTGTTTGGTTTAGACATATATATAAAAATCAGAGGTGTTTACTACATCCAGATGTTCCAGTTGTGCTGAATGTTTTTCCAGCCCTGCCCTGTGTAGCAAAGTGTAACAGCCTGATACATCTGGAAAAATCTGTTACATATGAATCTGGAAGAAGAGCTCAGACACCGATCAGGCATAACATTATGACCACCTTCCTAATAATGTTTAGGTCTCCAGAACAGTTGTGCTTCACATTATGTTTTCAGTTGTTCCTAAAGTGTGCATCTTGTCTGCATCCTACTGCTGCCATCAAGGAGTGTCATTGCTGAGGGGTGGGGGTGTCTGGTCTGGTCTAGGTGGGGGCTACATGTCTAAGTAAAATCCACACGAAAGAGTGCCAGGCCCAAAAGTTTCCCATCAGAACATTAAATTATCACAAGTTATTTCTTTCTCCTGTCAGTGGTCATAATGTTGTGGCTGATCGGTACTGTAAGATTAGCAACGCTTATAAATCCTCACCAACTCTGTGTGTGTGTTTATGATTTAATTTCATTTATATTTTGTTATGCAACGGACACCAAGGCAAATTCCTTGTACATACAAACATACTTGGCGATAAAGTTGTTTCTGATTCTGATTCTAATGCACTTGTCATGTATTTCGCAACAGACTCGGCTCGTGCGACATCGGTCCATCGAACAAATCAATTCCGACAGAACTAAACTCTATTTCTTTTGGATATTGTGCCTAAAAAAACAAAAACAATATCAGTCACATTGGCACATGCTTTGAGAGGTAACTGGTTCCATCGCGGAGCAGCAACACTTGAAGCCTTTCAGCCTCACATGGTTCCTATTTCTCCCAAAGTACTGCCAACTTGTGCACACCCCAACACATCTGATATCACTGTTCCGCAAAAGATTAACACACAAAGATATTTCCAAGGCCACAAACCTCAGCTGTATATAATGCTTGGGACACAGAAGCTCTGAAAAGTTTGAAATATCCAGGTTCCTCTCAGAATATGCAATTTTAACGTAATTAAGTCTGTGATAATAACAATAAAAAGTTTGTTTCTTTACATGAATGTATTATGTTTTTATTTGTCTACATTTGTTAAAAATACAAGTCATTTAGATTTTTTTCATTAACAAGCTGTATGTAAGTGGCACGTGTTGTATTTACTCCGACTTCGGCCCGATGTGATGAATTCTGGGTAAATCCACCAACTAACCAGCTCCACAAATGAAGAAAAATGGAAAAAGTGGGAGACTGGACTTTAAGGTAAGAATGAAGTTAATGTTAGTGACATAGTTGGTAAATTACTGGAGTCTTTCAGATTTCATAGTGTTGTAGAAATGAATAAGTAAAATATAACTGGAGACTCTTGATGTTATTTGGAATTAACAATAGCAAGAATACTTTTTATGTTGGCAAGTTGTTTTACGTTGGCAAATTGTTTTAAAATACTTGA
Organism: Mugil cephalus; assembly: GCF_022458985.1. Taxonomy (NCBI): domain Eukaryota; kingdom Metazoa; phylum Chordata; class Actinopteri; order Mugiliformes; family Mugilidae; genus Mugil; species Mugil cephalus. The sequence continues at coordinate 24,394,742 of NC_061781.1, read as the reverse complement.
TACAAATTTAATTTGTGACTAATTTAAAGTGAGATGTGTGTTTTTTCATCTACGTAATGTTAGCTTACTGAGTTAAAAGGTGGTTAACACCGACTAACACTAGTTAGCCGTTAGCTAACACCGTTAGCAAGCGGTTTTAGCGGTTAGACGGCCATGCACTGATAAAAACACAGTGCTCCATCTACTTAAAACACGTACGGCAACTTTTTGCATCATTTTATCTCATGGATCAAACAAGACTAGTCTTGGTACAACATCAGTTCTGTAAGTAAAGTGAATTTACTTTTGCAGATGATATCACATACTTTTACAGGTTGACTTTACTCACAAAATTTGCGAGTCAAAAACTTGGCTGAAAGTTTCAGTTAATTTCATTAATATAGCACCTAAAAAACAAAGAGCATTTGCACCACCTCAGCGTAATCAGCCGCTTCTTAAACTGTTGCTGCAGCTGTTGTAAGAACGTGCACCAGAAAAATGATTTAAGTTTCTTTTCTCCTCAACACAAACGTGAAAGCACCCACTTAAACATCAGAGCAGACTGACCTAAGGTCTCCGTGTCCACTGAGGGGAAGTGGTGGGATCATTATTTTGTTAATGCTTAGCTTGTGGTTTTTATTACAGCCACACAGATGTTGTATTTTCCATATGAATGCCAGTCATCATCATGTATCTTATAAGTAGAATGCAACAAACCCGACAACAAACCAGTTTTATTTCATGCTTGTCATCAAGTTTCCCATGGAATTACTTTTAATTAGCGTCAGCAGCTACGTTCATCATTTTAATCATTTCCATTCTCTGTACCGAGACCAGCCTAATATCATAATTGCATCAGTCATTTTTCACTTACTGTTGCAATGTCAATAAAAATACCAATGTGCTGCTAAACGTTATGCTATTAGGTTAACAATGTGTTGCTAAAACCTGACATGCAAACATTTTTATGAGGTAACAAAGTGTGGCACCATCCAATGAGGAGGCTTCCCGTGATTAAAACAGATTTGCTATTGTTGTACTTAATTTCTGTCGCATCAAATGGAAACTTATTTTAATTTCAGCCTAAATGTCGGGGAGCTTTTACAAACTAAATTAGTTTCCTTCAAGTGGTGTTTTTAAATAAAGTTAACCTTGAGCTTAAAGAAGTTAAACTGAGAAGCTGCTTCCTGAATTATTATTTTTTTTTGTACTCTGATCTCTGCTAATGAGAAAAAAAGAGAGAGGAGAAATGACAGATATCAT